>NC_139329.1:39201313-39383813 GCF_056507025.1 Lutjanus erythropterus
CTCTTTACGTCTTTTATATCATTTTTGTCTGTTTGTTTACGTTGGTTTCATCTTCTTGTATCTTTCATATTGTTTTGTTCGTCCTTGTTGGGTTGTTTTGGTTGGTTTGTTTTGTCTTGTTACAAAGTTCACGCCTTGTTACATTTTTTTCGTCTTGTTACGTCACTTTCACAAAACAACGTGTTGTAAAGGAGTTTGTTGGGAAATACTAACCTCATATCTGTGATGGTCTGTGTGACTGAATGCACACTCAGTATTTAAGACCAATATCAATACCAGCAGAGTCAGTTCTTTGCTGTGACCTTTGACCTCTGACCTGCAGACACTCTGTGGCTTCACATCCGCTCAATGGGTCAGTGGACCAACCGTCTGTACGAGTACTTCAGACAACCAGAGAGCCACACGGTCAGTCCCAAGAGACTGGCCACGAGTCTGAGGAACCACAGACAGCTGATGAAGGCCCAGGTCCGACACACACACACACACACACACACACACTGAGACACACACACTGAGAGACACACACACACTGAGAGACACACACACACACACACTGAGACACACACACACACACACACACACACACACACACTGAGAGACACACACACTGAGAGAGACACACACACTGAGAGACACACACACACACACACTGAGAGAGAGACACACACACTGAGAGAGACACACACACTGAGAGACACACACACACACACACTGAGAGAGACACACACACACACACACACACACACACACACACACACACACACACACTGAGAGAGACACACACACTGAGACACACACACACTGAGACACACACACACTGAGAGACACACACTGAGACACACACACACTGAGACACACACACACACACACACACACTGAGACACACACACACACTGAGAGAGACACACACTGAGACACACACACACTGAGAGACACACAGCAGAGAGAGAGAGACAGCAGTACGTCTCCAAAGCAGCTTCATGTGTGAATAGTTTATTTTACATGAACAAAAAGTAATTCATGAACTGTGAATGTCATGTAGATATGTAACTGTCTATGTTGTATTTTATAATAATAATAATTTTATTATGCAGCTCTGCTGGCTGGACAGAGGGGGAGAGGAGTGAGGAGTGAGGGAGAGAGATGGTTTGGTTGAGAGGAGAGGCGAACCGATCCAGACGAAGCTGCCTCTCAGTCTGGTTGAACATCCACCCAGAGCCGGACTGAGGAGTCCATGCTCCATCTCCTCCTCCTCCTCCTCCTTCTCCTCTTTCTCCTCCTCCTTCTCCTCTTTCTCCTCATCCTCACCTCCACCTCCCATCCTCCCTCCTCCGTCTCGCTCACACTACTGTGGAGGAAACAGAATCAGAAAGTGTTTCTGAAGTTTGATAAGTCGTGCTCAGAATTACACTCGGAGGATGCAGCCATTCTGTTCTATTATTTTTTTTGCGTGGGGCGAAGATCAAATATCATAAAATAGCAAAGCTGCGTGGTCAAAAAGTGCAGCTGCTCCGTTTGCTGCGTTGCTCAGGTCACTGTGTCTCCGCCCACAGGAGGACCTGTTCAGCTCCGCAAACTGTAACAGAGCTGTCGCTTCCAACGAGGACGACGCCATCGAGCTGATGATGTACCGTCAGAGCTGCTCCCGGGCCGATGTGGCCCCGGCCCTGACGTCTGGGTGTCAGGGGCCGGCGGAGCCTCTTCCAGACGAGCTGGGGCCGGCAGAGAGAGGAGAGGCTCCTCCCCTCAGAGAGGTCAGGTCACCTGTCTGCAGGATGTTAACAAACATCAGCTGGACTTTTATCAACCGCTTCTCCTTTTTTAACTGCAGGTTTCTGCAAAGTTTGGTGAGAATCATCGATTCTGCAACATCAAGGTGAACGAATACACACAGGTCATAACGCACATTTAAAGGGGTAGTTCACCTCATCCGAGCTATCCCTAGATTCTAGATTCTATAATATAAAAACTGGACATGTTGTGTGTCAGTGTTACGTAGACGGACCGTACGGGACTCCGACCAGACAGATCTTTGCCTCCGAACACGCCGTCCTGATCGGGGCCGGTATCGGCATCACGCCATTCGCCTCCATCCTGCAGAGCATCATGTACAGGTGAGACACTGTGCTCACACCTGCTTACCTGATCCTGTCCGAGTACAGCGTCGTCCAGGTTCACAGGGAGAAACTACATCTCCCAGCATGCTTCACAGTGTTGTGAATGAACGCGCTGAAGAAAAACATAAACTGCTTCAACCAGTGACAGAGTGAAGAGCATAATTAAGCTCTCTTAATGGCTTCATGTATCCCATCATGCAACACTGTCCTCCTTCCTGGGAAAATCAATCAATCAACTTGTTCTCATTGTTCATTAGAACTTGATCAGAGGGCCACCTGATTGGATGATCCTGATTCATCTGAGAAAAGACAAAGAAAAGTTGCTAAACGTGGAGTCAGGAACACAATTTTACCAAAAAATATTTTTTGCAAATACATTTCCTGGGTGCTGTTAAAAGGTTAAATGCTAATTACAAATACTTATTACTGTAATTTAGTAGTTTTTGGGGGGGGTACTTGTACTTAAGTATGCATTACACAATGTAATCTACTTAGTTACTTATATTCCATAATATTTAATATTGTCACCTGGTGCCTGAATGTTGTGTTTTCTTTTACATAACTAAAGATATTTATATATATATATATATATATATATATATATATAAGTTGATACAGAAGAGCCACAAATTAGTGCATAAAAATCACCAGAATACAGGAAATGAAGTTTTTCACACTATAAATTAAAATGTTTTTCTTCTGTGACCCTCATCTGATCATAAAACACAAAACAACATGCTGCAGCAGACACAGGTGTGGAGGTTTGTAGAGAGCGAGAGCCCTGAGCAGAACAGAGGAGCTGAGAGTACTTTATTATCAGCTGTTAGAAAGTAACTAATACTCTGAGCAATACTTTGCACTTTTACTTAAGAATTTTAAGTAAATGAAGCAAAGAAATGAATGCAGCTCTTTGTGTGTGTGTGTGTGTGTGTGTGTGTGTGTGTGTGTGTGTGTGTGTGTGTGTGTGTTGGACACAGGTACCGCAGGAGGAAGCAGAACTGTCCCAACTGTAACTACTCGTGGTGTGAGAACATCAAAGACAGCGACATGAAGCTCCGCAAAGTAAGAAATCGAGTCGGCGCTGCTGTTATCAGCCTGATGTGGGTTTAATGAAACGATGACAGGAGGACGCGTGTTGATGTGAGGACGCGTGTTGATGTAAGGACACGTGGACATGAGTCTGTCCTGTCCTGGTTCCTCCTGCAGGTGGACTTCATCTGGATCAACAGAGACCAGAAGTCCTTTGAGTGGTTCGTCAGTTTACTGACCAAACTGGAGATGGATCAGGCGGACGAGGAGCCGGAGGGTGAGAGACACAAAGAAAGACTCCTTACACTTTATCATCATTAATACAGCATTAAATTAAATTAAATTATTAATACATCATTAAATAAACTTTAGTTAATAGTTTTAGCTTATATGAAGGTGCGTGTAATAAAAGTTAACAGGTAATGAATATGTGTTAATAAGACTCTGTAACACTCACCACAACTGACAACTGTTCTGCACAAACGTGTATAATATTAGTACTTATTTTCAGGTTAACGTCGCTTCATACTGTGCAACGTGTCACTCAGGTGAATTTTTAAATTTTCAAGACAGAGAGAGAGAGACAGAGAGAGAGAGAGAGAGAGAGAGAGAGAGACTCATCTTATAAAAATCACACTGAAGCCTGGTTCTTGAAGGAAACATTTTATTGTATCTACTGCTTCTATTTTTATATTTCACCTGTTTATAATGTTCATATTTTTATTTTCATATTTCCTTTCCTTTTTTCCGTCTTAAATTGTTCATATTTATTGTATTTCCTCTTGCTTCTATTTTTAGATTTTATTGTTTTATATTTTTTGTTGCTGCGTCTTTAAATTTTTGTTATTCTCTTTGTCTCCATTGTGGGACTAATAAAGGAATATCTTATCCAGCTTATAAGTGTTAATATTGGCGTAATAGACGTGTGTATTATTAGCCTCAAAATCCATAGTTACCTGTTAATAAGCGCATAATGAAGGATTAATTAATCTTAATAAGCATTTTTAAAGACAGACATGAAGAGATCAGTAGAGAGCAGTGATGAACGTGTCGTCCGTCCGTCTGTCCGTCAGGTCGTTTCCTGGAGATGCACATGTACATGACGTCGGCGCTCAGTAAGAACGACATGAAGGCCATCGGCCTGCAGATGGCGCTCGACCTGCTGGCCAAGAAGGAGAAGAGAGACTCCATCACCGGACTGAGGACCAGAACCCAACCTGGACGACCCGAGTGGGGAAAGGTGACGACACACCCAGGGTTCACTTAAACCAGGTTTAACTGAAGTTCAACTTAAACCTGGTTTAACTGAAGTTCAACTTAAACCTGGTTTAACTTAGTTTTAACTTAAACCTGGTTTAACTAAGCTTTAAAGAAATAAAGTTCAGTTTGAGGACAGATTCAACAGCTCTAATCATTTGATTAATTTCTAAAAATCTTCTGGCCTGTTTGTCTTTTTAAAGGAACTGTTTTATTTCTTTATGCTCCTGCACATCAAGAAGTAAAGATGAGGTCTATTATTTCTCATTTAATGTGATTATTTATTATTTTTTTCTTTCTTATTTATTTAGTTTATTCATCTTAATGTCTGTGAAGCACATCAGTAATAGTTTTTTGCTCGGTTTAAAGTTGTTTCTGTCTGTGTTGTGTGTGTCGTCAGGTGTTTCAGAAGGTGTCTGAGGAGAATAAAGGGAAAGTTCACGTGTTTTACTGTGGTGCTCCTGCTCTGGCTAAAGTCATCAAAGCTCAGTGTGAACACTTCGGCTTCAACTTCTACAAGGAAAACTTCTGAGGAGCTGTGTGTGTGTGTGTGTGTGTGTGTGTGTGTGTGTGTGTGTGCGTGTGTGCGTGTGTGTCCTGTGCCCTGTGTTTGTTTGTCTGTGTTGTGTTTCCTGCCTGTTTGTTGGACAGTAGAAGAAGAAGAAGACGTGTTAGCTGTTGAATCATATATGCACCGCAGTGGTTTGACTGGAGACTCATCATTTATATGAAGTAGATCTTTAATGACTCTTTTATGTCTGTATAGATAATTAATCTCATTAATCAATCATTTCCTCTGATCTGATCCATCGTTCATCACAGTTCAGATGTTGTTGAACTTAATTTAAAGGGTAACTTCAGTGTTTTTGTCAACCGTCAAAGTTCGTCTACTAAAAGTGTTTTTGTTTTTGTTTTTACCACCGACGGGCTCAGATAGTTTCTCTCAGTGTCTGACAACATTATGAAAGGATCCCTACAGAGATTTTTGTCAAAGAGGAGGATCATTTTGGTTTAAACTAGAACAGGGTCTTTACACTGTAAAAAAAAAATAAAGCTAAGACGACCAACTCAAACTCTGTTTTGGAATAAACTTTAAAAAGTTTTGCTGACCAATAATCTTTAGTTGAGATACTTTACTTTTCTTCTTTAGAGACAAACTTGAATATTTAAGTTTTAGTCATTCAAAAAAATGTATTTCAAAATTTCGATATCAGTGAGTCTGATAATCTTTCTTTTGGTGCCTGAAATTTAAATTATTTTAATTGAAAATATTTAAAATTTAATCCACCATTCATCGTCACTTGTATGAATTTACTTTTTTTTAGAAACTTATGTAAAGAAGAAAAATAAATTATCTCAACAAAATATCAGTAGTTTGTAAAAACAATTCAAAACTTAATAATCTGAGTTCAGTTCAAAACTCAAAAATCTATTGCAGTATGTTTTTTGTCACAGGAAGCCACTGGAGAGACAGAGACAGAGACAGACAAATAAAATAAAACTCAACAAAACCGTCTTGGTTCGTCTTTCCACTGTTCCAGCACTCATCAGCTCTGGTTTGATTTAACCCTCACTTAATTATTTGCATTTTATAATTTAAAATACTGAATAACTTTGCCTGTTGTTAGTTTGTTAATTTTTTAGATCAAGAATCAATCAGGTTAATACAGGTTAATTGTACAAGTTAATGATTAATCATTAATCAAGTCATTATCAAATAAAAATGTAACCAATTAAACATATATTAATTGTTTTGTCTGGTGGAGCCGTTCACTGGATAAGAAAACTTAAAATGGGAAAAAAGTTTAAGTGAGAAAAAAAAGAGAAAAACATTTCATGGTTTATAAATTATTAATTATTAATGATTAGTCAGTTGCTATCCTCTTTAATTATTGGTTAAAGAAAATGCACAAACTTCTCAACCCTAACAGGAAGTCAAGTCTTCTTACACACAGGTGACACATTTAGAAACATGACACTTTGTTGTGTTTTCCTTTAATTTGTCTCCCGTCTGTAGAATTTTATCACAAAACAGAATTTTGGTTGATAAAAGCATAATAGCATCTGATTTAATGTGATGAAGAGGTGAAATAATAATTTTGTATATAAATATTTTCTTTCCCACAGCTGGAAGCTGCTGGAAAAGACTGAAAACTGTTTGAAATTGGTTTCGGAAAAGGTGGATGAACCCTGAAATTGTGTTTTTAGTTTTAGTTGACATGTCCAAATCTGATTTTGAGGATCTCAGGGGAGACAAAGTCTTGGGGACCCCTGAGAGCTCTGGTGACCCCCTAACGGGGTCCGAGACCCCAAGTTGGGAACCAATGGTGTATAATATTCTGTTTTCAAAAAAAGTTTCCTCTGTACATTTTTTGCACCATAGACACCCATTAAAACATATTTTTTGTTCCTGCTCTAATTTTACCATAAAATAATGTTTAACATATGACTCCATTTTCAGTCTTTTGGTCTGTTTTCTTTTTTCTCCGTCACATGACGTCACTGACTTCTGTACGACCGAGGGCTCCATTATATGCTGTTTCAGTGGAGCCTGTTTCTGTTGCATTTCTGACTTTTGCAGGCAATAAAATACATGATTACAATTAAAATGATCTGGGTGTGTTAATATGAAAGAGTGGTGTGAATGTGTGTGTGTGTGTGTTTGTGTCCTTGTTGTTCTGCCACATTTTCATTCATTCACCCACTGACACACATCCATGCACAAGGTGAAAACCACACAAAATGATGTAACAAGACATAAATTAGGTAAAAAGAAAAAGAACAAACTGAAATTCTCCTGCAGCATCTTCACACCTGTCATCCTGTGGACGTCACTTTTAAGTCCACACAAAACATTTCATTATCAAAGATTAAAAACATGTTTATCACATTTTCTGATTTCCTTTTTTTTTTTTTTTTTTTTTACCAGATTTAACATCTTCAAATATAAAAAAGAAATATAATAAAAACCCAGACTGACAGAAGGAACCATTTCCAGGGTTTCTAGTTGATGTAAGATTGATCTCTTGCTGGTACAAATGATGGTGTAATTTCTCCATGGATTTGATTGTATGAATATCTCAAAAGAACTGAAACATTTATAAGACTACAAATAGTATGTCTTTGATTTATAATGTCTTTAGGATGTATTTTTTGGGGGAACAGAGGGCTGTGTTTCGGTGCGTTCGATGAGTTGTACTCGGCGCTCTGTTGATAAGCCTGTGTGTGTCACTAGCTAGCAGCTAGCTAGTTACGCAGTAGCAGTTTGTCGTCGGGCAGCTAGTGAACCAGTGGACCAACAGAACCCGTTAGTTCTCCTGCTTCCACGGGTCCGATGAATGTTGTCCGGTGAGTTGAGTGTTCGCTGCTCGGTAGAAGAACCGAACCTCACCGATGTTCAGCTCACAGCTCTGTCTCTGCAGCGGCCACATTCTTCGTTTATGGCCGAGCGAGCTAACCAGCTAGCATAGCTACAGTGAACTGAAGATAGCCTGTTAGCTTCTGTTAGCCTGTTAGCAGCGCCTGTGATGGCTCAGCCGGGGAGCAACTCGATAAAGAAAGGTAGGCCAAACTGCTCGATTTATTGTTTTTTATTATATGAGTATCATTTAAAGATCTTGTTAATAATGTGTTTATGTGTGTAAGTCGATGTTTATCTGTAGAAAATCCTCAAGAAGTTTGATTTTCCAGCTCGTTAGCTCGGTTACTATATCCGCACTGGGCTCATTTAGCTCTGTGGTTAGCTGCCGTTGTTCCTCTAAGAGAACCCCTGATTTGTGAAATTGTCGCGAGATTTGCACGCGTTGTTTTGTCACGATACATGTTATACAAATTTGTGAGTTAATTATGTAAGGACGCTGTGGTTAAAATGTAGCAACGTTAAATGACAGAATACACCTGGTTAAGGTTAGAGAAAGGTGATGGTTTGGGTTAAAACGCTGAATCTCGCGAGATCTTTCGCATGTCTGGGGTTCCCTTCAAGACACGACCGTTAGCTTCCTTAGAGCGGGTTTAAAAGGCAGCTAGCATCATCTGAATGAAGTTTTCAGGCTCTTGTTAATGGTTGTGTAAAAGCTGCCATTTGGCCTGATGTAATACTGGACAGAGGGAATTAAAATCACACAACCAGCTTATATTAGCATCAGTCTGCTGCCAGGAGCAGACTCCTGTCTGTTGGTGACAAATACAATAGAAGAAGGCTAACGTTACTGTTCAGTGTTTATTTTGGTGTGGCTTTCATCTAAAATGGCTTACATGTCTTCTTTTATCCACTGTGTAGTCAATCAAACATAAGTCAGACAGCTGTGTGGAGTGTGACTGACATGGTCAGTGTTGTAGTAATGAGCTGCTCATTGATCCTCTGAGGAGGGTCACAGAGAGCTAATATTAGCCTTACTATTGGTATTATAAGGAATAATATAAACTAACTTATGTTTGATATAAAATGACAGGTTTGTAGTGGCCGCTGTTAGAGCTGGGCGGTATGGCCACTAAATATTATTGCAATATTTTTAGGCTAGTCTGTGATGTACAATGTATGTCTCGATATTAAGGCTGAATGATGTGGGGGGGGACTAATATCGACTATTTTGACTGATATTGCTATAAGATTTTCAGTATTAGAAGGAATGCTAATTTTTTACGTCATTATTCTCATTTTCATTTAGAACATATCATTATAGTGTGATCTTTGCAGGGATCTGTACCAAACAAAGAAGTTTTCTTGTCTGTAGAAAATATGATGTGTAGGACAGGACAGTTCTGCAGCACGATGATTAATTAATTCATTTAAAGTTAGTTTAACACACATTTTGCATTTAACACATATCACGCCTTCTGATTTGAAAATTGCCATAGGCCATACTGCGATTTCGATAAAATGTAGATTTATTGTTCAGCTGTTCTCGATACAATAACAGAACAAGTAATCCAAATTTTACTGATATTGTATTATGGCCTGTTGCAATTTTCAAATCGCAGATGGCTAAATAAAATTATTATATTTAACAAATCTGAAGGAGCAACTTAAACTTGCCTGTGTTGAACGTTTATCATGGCCGCTCTCATTATTCAGGTGTGGATGTTGCTCCTCTTTGGTCTGTCAGTATTCATAGACTTATTCTTTGTACAGATATTTTGATGGTGTAGATGTTTTATATTTTACAGTGTGAATGATTTCATTTGATGCAGGTTCGATAAAGGAAATCACGCTCAGTTAGAGTCCTAAAGTAAACGCTTGCAGAGATGCACTGATTGTGAAAATCTGGGCTGATACAGATGGTTTTATTTTGTGATAATCCATTAATTGTTCCAGTGATTGTTTAAACAAAAATGTCAAACATTGTGTGGTTGCAGCTTCTTAAATGTGAGGATTTGCTGCTTTTCTTTGTCATTTATGACAATAAATGAAGTGTCTTTGGGTTTTGGACATTTGGTTGGAAGAAGACATTTGCAGCTGATTTGACATTTCACAGACGAAGGAGTTGCACTTATAAGTTGATTAATCGATTAGTTGTCAACTATTAAATGATCCACCAACTATTTTAACAATCAATTAATTGTTTCCTTTATTTCTTTCCTGAAGAAAAAAATGTAATTTCTCTGATTTCAGAGAAACTTTTCTGGTTTCTTTACTTTTGTCGGCTGCTGAGTAGCTCGGTTGGAGCAGTCTGGATTCATCCTGTCAGTCTGAGGAGTTGAACCAACAACCCTCTGGTCATGACCTCACTTCTGTAACCTTTAGCCACCACTGCCCAGACTGTCAGTTGCAGCCCTGGTGAAAATAATCTGCAGATTAATGGATCATTAAAATAATTGCAATAATGCATGATATGGTTAAAAAATCATATTGTAATTATTTTGTCTGAAATTGTGATTGCAGTATGATCAGTGGGAAGGATCATGTTTGCATGATAAATTTCATTTTACTGAAAATAAAATAAAATTGTGATGTTTGATGGGGTCTAAACCAAACATTTTCTTTCACCTGAAGAACAACATTTGTTTTTCATGACGTCTCTGCAGCACCACAGGACTTTGATTATAATGTTGTTTTCTAAACACATTTTGTTGTTGTTGTTTTCAGAACATTCGGTTCTGGATGTTGGTCCTGTCGCAGTTTCAGTAATATTGCGATTAATTGTGCAGCCCTACCATCTTATTTGCAGGAAACATGCTGAATATCAGCCAAAACTGATGTTCGGCTGATTAATCGATGCATCCTTTAAGTCTTGGTGAAGCCACATTGTTGTTAAGGCGTTGCTGTTTTTGTCCTCACGCGTTACTTTCCCCTGTGAAAGTTGATTGAACTCGCTCTCCCCTCGGCTCTGCTCTCCTCCACATTCACACTGATCCAAAAAATTCCAAACATTCACAGTGGGAACTGACCACAGAGCTCTGCTGCTGCTCCACTGGAGCAGGTGGGATCAGGGACGCCTGATCACAGTTGTTGAGAGATTCGACCTCATTAGCTTGTGTGTTCTTCGCCCAGATTTCTCCCAGCTGGTCTGCAGATCCAAATTGGTTTCAGTCGTACTCGCCTAGCCGTCACAGAGATGTTGAAGTGAAGCGACGTGCTGCTGTGTCATGTAACGAGCTCTCTCTGGTTGTGGAAAGCCTCTGTGATCCCTGGAGAACGGTGTTGATCTCTGTGTTGATCTGTGTTATTGGAACTAAACTGAGGCCCACTACATCTGTGAGGTAATGAGCAGACTCTGTAAGAACTGCCTCTCATTCAGTGTTAGCTGTAGCATTTATCCAACTCACAGTTTATCATGAGAATGAATCATTAGTCAAGAAATGGCAGTAATTGTGTTTAATTTGACATGATTCGCTGCTTCCACCTTCCATAACATGTCCTTAGTCATAACCTATATAATCAAGAGTTATTGACAAATATAGAAAATAATAATATATGACAGGGCTGCACAATTAATCGTTGCAGCTCTACATGTAAAGATACCAAAAACTGAATTGACAATATTACCACAATGAAAAAGCTCATCATGCAATATTTATTGTGATACTGAAATAACAACCAAAAACAAGATGACTGGAAAATAATGAGCTTTACTGAATAATCAATCTGATGTATACGCCATTTTTATTCATGTAACATTTGTTTTTTGTTTTTTTCGTTTAGTTTGATCTGAACGTGTGCAAAACATGAACTGGCCTGAGAACAGTTGCTGATTAATTTGCTGTCAGTCAGTCAGTCAGTAGATTATTTGACTATTCGTTGCAGCTTTACAGAATGATAACTTGACACATTCAGCTCTCCCTTTGAGGAGCATCAGATCTGATCTTTGCTGCTTTGCATGCTGGGAAGTCTGGCGGCGGCCTGACAGGAAATGATCCAAACACTGGACAGAAAAGCTGTAAACAACCCAAACTGGCCTGGCCCAGTAAAATCAACAGAACACTGAAAATCAAACTGAATTTAGAGGGTTTGCAAACAGCATTAATCGGTGTATTTGCAGACGGACTTTCAGGACTCGTCTAAACCTTCTTCTCACCTGCAGCTGATTAACGCTGATCTGATCAGTTATTTCTATCCCCACTAACAGACCTGAAGAACGTAAACAACAGTCACACCTTTCAAGTAAATTTAGTACTAAAAATAGTTTGGTTTGACATGACAAACTCTTCCATTGAGGAGGCAGTAAATGCAGTATATTTGGGACTTTTTCAGTGAATTTAACAACATTCAGTTCATTTTAGCGGCCATCGCATGAAGAGCCAGCAGAGCTGCGCCGATCACAGACGAATCTTCCAACTGGGCTCCTGCTTTCATCATTTGTAAAGATGCTCTGATTAGGGCTGAAAAATTAATCGAAATGTTATTGAAATCACAGTATGGCCTACTGCAGTTTTCACAACGCAGGAGGTGCAATATTTGAAAAAAAAAAAACAAAAACAGCAATTTTTGTTTTAAGAATGATTGTGGTGCTGCAGAGACGGCCTGCACTTCAGATTCTACTGACTCAAGAAAACATCTTTGTAGGGCTACAGCTAATGATTATTTTCATCATCAGTTAAACTGTCAGTCATTTTTATGATTAATCGGTTAGTTCTTTGTCCAACTCAAAGATATTCAGCTTACTGTGAGAGGGAAGTAAAAAAAAAAAGTAATCAGTATCGGCCCGTCACAGGGTTTATTTGAAGCCTTCTGTTTGTTGTATAGAATTTATTTATTTAACTATTCTTTGTGTATTGAGTATAACTTTAAATCAACTTGAAAATGATCACAGTGATGCTTAGGGCTGTTTTGTACAAGAATATGGTTGAATTTGTTTCAAGCAATTTGAAAATATTTTTTAAAAACTTTTTTTTAAGTATGTAATTATCAAAACATTCTTTAGTGAAAGAACAAGAAAATAATGACTGATGTAGGCTGATGCTGATTTCCACTAGTAGATGTTAATTAAAGCTGTCATTGCACATTTCTGATGTTAATCTCTTTATTTAGTTTTACTTTCTTTTTTTTTTTTAAACAGTGACATGTCCAGAACACTGAGAGAAAACCAATCAAAAGCAACAAATCTTCATGTCTGTGAAGCTTGAACTGCTGTGTTTTGTTTTTTGGCTCCAGTATGGAAATAATTATTATCACCATTGTTGCAGATTGATCTGTGGTTGATAACCTAACCGGTTAATGGACTAGTTGTTTCAACTTCTTGTAAAGAAATGAATTTTGATCTTGGCTGTTTTAAATCTGAGTCTACTTCTGTTGTGTGTTTGGTGATATTTTCGTTGTAATCCTGATCAGTTCACCCTCCAACCTTCAGTCACCTGCATGTTTCAGTGTCACACTGTCAGATTAAACAGATTTATTTTAACTTTGTTTTTTTTAAATCTATTTCTGGCTTCGTTTGTGTTGGTCTTATGAAGCAACCTGACCCGTGCTCACGACACCGTGGCCAACTTCCTCTCATATTTGTTCCCTCGGATCAACCCGCTGTGCTCTGCCCTCTCTCAGCCTAGACTCTGCATGGCGACGGACGGGCAGCAGTGGGAGTGAGCAGCCAATCAGCCAAGGCCACCGGTAGCAACATGGCGTCCCGTCAGAGGAACTCGGTCCGGATCCTGTCCAGCCGGGAGCGAGGCTCCCAGACGTTTGGCTCGCAGAGGCTCCTGCAGCTGCTGGTGGAGGAGAAAGTCCGCTGGATGAAATGGCAGAGTCAGGTGTGTTTTTACGAACAGGAAGTCAGTAGAAACAACAGCATGTAAAAACACTGGAAACCTGCAGCTTGTATTATGAATATACAGTATTTAATTTTCATTGTCACATTTATTCAGGGGGTGCAGCGCTGCTGACCCCGTGTTTGATTGTATCAGTTGCATTTCTTATGATTGTGTTTTTCTGACATGTTTTGTGGTTCCACATTGTGGACAATCAAGTTTTCATATTCAGCGTTGTGTTTTGGGAACATTTAGTGTACTTGCAAATATCTTATCTCAAGATCATGATTTAATTATTTTGATAAACTATGTCAAGAAAATGTCTTTTTGTTTTCTCAGAGAAAAAAAAACATTTGTACAGCTGTTCTGAGCTTCTGTACACAGTTTTGAAACCATTTAACTGAGTTTAACAAATGTTTGTTTGTGGCCCTGACAGAAAGTGGAGCTGCCGGACAGCCCTCGGTCCACCTTCCTGCTGGCATTCAGCCCCGACAGGTGAGAATAAGAAGAGATGTTTCAGAGATCACTCCAGAAATGTATTTATTGGATCTTAAATGCTGTCAGACTAAGAGGCTGATCAGACAGACTGCGTTTTGCAGGTGACAAAACATGAGGTGCACTGCCCTGCCCTTTTTATTGAAGCTGTTTTTTAAAAACAGAGATGCGCAGTGCACTTTTTAGAGTTGTTGCTAGGCAACCATCGAATCAGCCTGTTAGCAATCAGTGAAATGATGATGAATCTCAAGTACCTGCCTCCAGGCTGCTGTTTTCTGTTCACATCCTGGTAACTATGGTTGGTAAAATCATATAACATCACTTATCAGCCACCAGTAATTTGTCCTCCATGATTGTTTTTTCTAAGCATCTGGTAACTTCAATATCAATAATCAATATTAATCATCTGATTGGATTGAAAAAAAACTTGCATGACGTTTTTCTTTTTTCAACTCGAGCAGCTCATTACACCTGTGCTGCAGCCTCAGCAGGCAGTTTGTCAGTATTTTGATGTAGAAAATAAAACTAAGGTTGTAGGCTGTGTCACGGACTAAACATCGGACTGGAGCGTAACGTTTAGCCACATTCAGCACAGACGTGTCGACATGAACCTGCGAGCAGCAGCAGGCTGCTGGTGCTGCACTGCTAATGTTAGCTACACTGTGCAGCAGCTGCAGATAATCATTGACCTGCAGATACTGTGATCCTGATCACTCTGAAAATGTGATTAACGGCTCAACGTGGCTCCTGGGTGCAGAATTTTGCAGTGTGTTGTAAATAAATTATGCTTGGGTGATAAATGAAAATTTGCTGACTGACCATCGGCAGCCCATCCATCGGCAGCTGGCGATATCTTTTTTTGTCCCCCCACCTCTTCCCATCTTCCCGAGTCTCAGTTGGGAGATGTGCACAAGCGGCGAATTCACTCTGTTACACACACTGCATATGTTCACTCTTAAACAAAATAAACTCACAAAGTGTCAAGAAATTAAAATTTCTCACAGATTTTCCTTTTTAAACAGAGAAATACAACCGTAACCCTTCTGAATTTAAGTTTCTTTTACTGAACTAAGACAACCTTAACTGGCACATTAGAGCGCACTGCTGAGCAGCAGACGTCACTCTGCAAACTGTTACATTACCAAAATAAAATGATGAAAATTGCTCCAAAAAGACAGCCAGCGATGGATTCAGTCCATCATCGCTTCTGTTTGATTTTTCTACTTAAACATTTTGTCAGAGTCCTGATATGTAAAGATTAACACATCATTGGTTTTATCTCCTGATAACTGTCATTTGATTTCGATTATTGAAACTGAAAGCTGCTTTTGATCAGTTTAATATTGTGACTTCCTGAGTGTTCACACACAGCTGCCACACATCTGTCTATTTATCAGGCACTTATCAGAACTAACCTTGACATTTATTGAACGGTTTGTGCTGTGGACTCTTTTTGCTTCTCAGGACTCTTATGGCTTCCACACACGTCAACCACAACATTTACATAACGGAGGTGAAGACTGGAAAGTGCCTACATTCCTTAGTGGGCCACCGCAGAACCCCCTGGTGTGTGACCTTTCACCCCACAATCCCCGGCCTGGTGGCCTCCGGGTGCCTTGATGGCGAAGTCCGCATCTGGGACCTGCATGTGAGTATCAGCAAGAGCTGGATCTAGATCTACAATCTGTCATTGATTACTTGATTAGGTGACAGCTGTTAAATTAATCACAAGCTATTCTTGCCAGTTTTTTTTTTTTTGGTTTTTTTTTAAAGGAAAATGCCCAAATTCTCTGATTTCAGCTTCTTAAATGTGAATATTTTACAGTTTCTTTACTCCTCTCTGACAGTAAACTGAATGTCTTTGGGTTGAGGACAAAACAAGACATTAGAGGAAACACTGATCAGCATTTTTCCTTTTTTTTTCTATATAATCAGTAGTTGCGTTCCTCATTAGAACCTTCCTGTGGCACCAAACCTTTGAGGTACAACATGATGTACTCATTGTGTTAATAATTTTGATGAAGTGTGCGTCACTTCCTCCATAGAAATTAAGGATATGTTGATAAATTGATGAGTCAAACGAAACAAAATCAATCAGCAACTATTCTGATAATTGATAAATGTCAGACTTTACTTCTTTTCTTGGTCTAGTAAACTGAATATCTTTGGGTTTTGGACTGTTGGTTGGACAAAACAAGAAATAAGATGACATCACCTTGGATGCTGGATTTTGAGGGCATGTTTCACTGTGTTTTTTTTTTTTTTACATTTAATAGATGTATAGAGAAATTAATCAGCCCTGCAGCTGTCTGTGGCCCAATATTCCCCACCACGACTGTGAAACATAAGACTGCTCTTGTTGTTTTAAATTAAAGTGATTTAAAATACACACTCAAGGATTTACTCACTACTGAAGTTTATAAGGTAGCCAGATTAAATCTGTATGTATTTGATTATCTGCAGTGATAATGATGAGTTTGTGTCCTTTGTTTCTGCAGGGTGGTAGTGAGAGTTGGTTTACAGAGAGCAATGTTGCCATCGCGTCCCTGGCCTTCCACCCGACTGCTCAGCTGCTCCTCATCGCCACCAACAACGAGCTCCACTTCTGGGACTGGAGCCGACCGGAGCCCTTCGCCGTGGTCAAGACGGGCAGCGACACGGAGAGAGTCCGGTGGGTTGGACAGCAGCTGTGATGTCACCCGAGAGTTGAGTTAGGAGGACCATGTCACTGTGGTGGACACAGCCCAAATCCCAAAATAAGAATAACAGATTAAAATGACCTCAACACAGATTTCCATGTCTTCTGCATTGTTTTATTTTTGTATATTAACATTATTAACAAGTCTTTGTTTCAAATTATATTTTCTTTTCCAACAGTATATCATAAAAAATCAATTCTATTAAGTGTCATGATTCTTTTTTTTAAATTCTCAAATTGATTTGTATATATGCTAAATATCTCCCACTTATTCAGTTAGATTGATGCTAACATGTAATGGGAATTACCATTGACACGCTAACAGAAATTAGCATAATAAATTAATAATAAACTTTCAGGCACACATTTCCTGCTCCACATTCCTGCGGTCCAGTGTTAAAAAAAGCAAAAAACAATTGCAGTAAATCTTAATATTGAACTTAAAAATATAATAAGAATCTCAACACATATTGAATCTACACCTAAATATCGTGATAGAATTGAATCAGGAGGTAATCATATCATCCCAGCTCTTTTTATTAACCTCACTGGTGTGTGTGGGCGGAGCCAGGCCTTTATTTCCTCAACACGTCCTCTGTGGGCGCATGTCGTCTTCATAAATTCAGATCAATACAATAAAAATAAATCGACAACAACAGCAGCTGTACGTCAGTTAGACTTTTTCCCTGATTTGATCAACAGCTGGCCTTCATTTGTTTGTTTTGATCATGCCGTTAATTTAAAACTGATAAAACTGTGAACATGTCAACAGAAACTGTCTTTTATTTTGTCCTCGTTCTTTTCAGGTTGGTGAGGTTTGACCCTCTTGGTCACAACCTGTTGACGGCGATCGTGAATCCATCCAATCAGCAGGTGAGTACCATGTTTCTGTCATTAATGTCTCAGAGCTGTAAACCTTGTCCTTCATACAATGAGCAGTAAACAACAAGTCAGTAAAAACAAAGAAATGCAATAAACGTGATGAAAATCTTCCATTAAATCTGTAAACGAGCTCATGATGGTAGACCAGGACATCTGAGGGAACTTTTTATAAAGAGAAACACGATCAGCCGTTCTAGTTTCGTTTTCTTTTCTTCAAAATTAAATTTGAAGTTGTGAACCGATGATGGTAAAGACGCTGCGTTAGAGAGATGTAAGATTTGTTATCGATCACATCTGCTTGTGTTTCTCTCAGAATGAGGAGGACTCTGAGGTTCCGATGGACAGCGTCGAGATGCCTCACTTCCGCCAGCGCTCCTTCCTGCCTTCGCAGCCAGTTCGCCGCACACCTATCCTCCACAACTTCCTCCACATCTTGTCATCTCGCTCCCCGGGCGCTCAGGCCGGAGGCGAGCAGCCACGCCCTCTCGGTGACAGTGGAAGCAATGTGGGAGAATCTCCCAGCATGCCTCTGGCACAGTACCCCGGCTCCGAGCGCGGGCCGCCCTTCCCGGGCTGCACCCAGCATCTGGGCATGGTTTGTCTGTGTAGTCGTTGCTCCATCAGTCGCAATCCTTCCCTGGCTGCCACGGCGCCCCCATCTGATCCCAGGGTGTCATCTGACCCTCCCCAGCCTCCCTCAGCCTCCACCTTCTCCTCGGCCCGTACGGAGCCCAGGCAGCCCTCAGAGCGACCCTCGGCCTTTACCTCCGTCTACTACAGTGCCGGCACTTCTCTTAATCTCGCGGCGTCGAGTGGCCTCGAGCCGCACTCCACCTCTAGACCAGGACCTGACTGGACACGTAACCTGCTCAGTATGAGGGAGGGCGGGGTGGGTCCAGGCATGTTGCCTCCCAGAACCTCCTCCTCCTCCATCAGCCTGCTGTCGGTGCTCCGTCAGCAGGACGGCTCGTCTCAGTCCCCCGTCTACACCTCTGCCTCTGAGGGGCGGGGTTTCCCTCAACCAGGGGAGCCGGGGGCCCGAGACGGCGCTGGTACAAGCAGCGGTCATCACCCGTTCTGGGACGGTTCTCGCAGCAACACGGCGTCTTTCCGTAACGTGCTGCAGTGCAACCTGAGTCGCTACTTCATGGAGTTTGATCGCATGCAGGACCTGGAGCCGCCTTTAGGGGGCGGCATGGCGGATGGAGGTCAGGAGCAGAGCCAAGAGCTGCTAAATAATAACATGGACCCAGAGAGACCTGGACCTTCCTCTTCCTCCTCCACCTCCTCCCCCACCATCATCCACTACCAGCCTCCCCTCCCCCCTCCTCCCTCCTCCCACAGCCTGGAGAACAACGTCCCTCCCCCGGCCTCCCGGGGACATCTGAACCGCTGCCGGGCGTGCCACAACCTGCTCACCTTCAACCATGACTCTCAGCGCTGGGAACGCACCAACCAGGCCTCCTCCACCTCCGCCTCCACCCTGGAGCCCTCCTCCTCCTCCTCCTCCTTCCCCTCTTCTTCTTCACCTTGGCAGCCAGAGGAGGGCAGGAGGACACTAGAAGCCCCACCCCAAGAGAGGAGGGGGGCGCCTCCGGAGCCCAGCGAGCAGCCGCCTCCCCCCGGAGGTGGAGGAACAGGGACAGTGGCCTTCCCGATAGCGCCGACCCCCAGCCAGCCCGGAGAGCAGACGGTGGGCTTGGTGTACAACCAGGACACGGCCCAGTGGGAGAGGGTGTACCGGCAGGCCGCTGCTGGCAGATCGGCTGAGCCACCGGAGGCCTTAAGCCAAGAAATGCCTGTTGACCCCCCAGACGAGGACTCCCTGAGAAGGTACCGTCTCTTTCACTGTGCACATTATGATACATAAAGTTTATATCTGACTTTGGATAAATCTTCTTAGAGTTTCCCCCTGAAAGTCAAAGATTTGAATCATCAGTCAGAGACCGTTCGGTCGACTGAGATTCTGCCTGTTGGTGTAGCGTTGAAATCTGAGGACGCACTCAAGTCATCGCTCTAAGTGGACGCAGTATACGTGAGGTAGCCATGATGTGTAGAGCTGCACGATTTGGAAAAAAGTCATATTACAATTATTGTGACTGATGTTGCCTTATGCATTACAGTTAATGGGAATAATCATTTTTACATTCATTTTCATTTTTACTGAAAAAAACCAAACTTTTGTGACATTTGATGAGGTCTGAAACAAACAGTTCTCCAGATGTTTTGTTGCATCTGGACAACAAGATTTTTCAGCCAAGACATCTCTGCAGCACCTCATTATAATGATGTTTTTTTTTCATTAATTTCTCCTTTTTCAAAAATATTCAGTTTTGGTTCTGCTGATTTAGGTTTTGCACTTGGCCGTACTGCAGTTTAGATAATATTGTGATTAACTGTGGTTCCCAATCAGTATGCAAATGTGAAGTTAGAAGTATGTACATCTCAGTCTTTAAGCACCACAAATCACAAAACTAACTGTGATGGAAGCAGAGAAGAGTGATAGAAACAGAATGCAGGACAGCTGATGACTGTTTTTATCTCTGACAGTCTCAGATTGTTCTTGTTAGTGTCTGACAACATTATGGAAAAGATCACTAAAGTTCAGAGATGTTTTCTTTAACCTGTGGCTCCGGAGCTGCATGCAGCTCTTTAGCCCCTTGCTACTGGCTCCCTGTGGCTTTAAAAAAATTATATAGAGATCAGTAACGTTTCTTTTTTTTCACATTTTATTTTTTTTTCATTTTTTTTACAGATTTTTTTTCGTTTGTGGAAAAAAAGGCTCTTCTGTTAGTAAAGGCTGCTCACCCCTGGTTTAACCAGAAACAGCTGTTTTATTGCCCTCACCAAACTCACCAGACTCACCAACTGTAATTTGAACATCCTCATCGTCTGCTTCATTCAAACTTGACAGAAACACAATAAAACTCTGCAAAACCATCTTGGTTCATCTTTCAAATTTATGCTAAAAATGGATGATTGACTCCTTTTCTATTGATAGACGAGTTTGTCTTTTTTTCTGATGTTCCCTGGAAAGCTGAGACTCCGCTTACGTCTGTGCAGCAGGAGAGCAGACAGGAAGAGGTTTTAGTAGCTTCTAACTGAATCTCTGTGGTTTGAAGTGAAAAAGAGGTAAAAATCTGTGTCCACTCTGTAGAGTCACGTGACCCATGAACAAATGCTGATTGGACCCTTTCACACTGAAGATGTCACTTCTGATGGACTTTTTTTTCCGGTGTAAAAGGGGCTTTAGTTTTAACATCTGCTTTTAGCCACGGGGTAATTATCTCTCATAACATCCGTCTTTTCCTTCAAACAGGCGACTGTTGGAATCATCGCTGTTATCGCTGTCTCGCTACGACATGTCAGGATCCAGAGACCATCCCATTTACCCCGACCCAGCCAGGTACACAGCCACACTTCCTGTTGTCACAAAAACAAAGATATCAAGAACACCTTCACTGCTGCGCAAGGAAGAAATTCACACGTCAATGATGACCTGAAACAAGCATCAGGTCTAATACTGAACCATTTTTTATTTAAAACAAAATTATAAAAAAAATGTACCTAAATTTAAATGTCCGGTGCAACACCACAGAGATGCAGGGGCTTTCATGGAATAAAATCTGTATTTTGAGAGCGTTTCAATTTTTACTCTTCAGTTTTGCTGGAAAAAAGCTCAAACTCTCGGCTGTTAAATCTCGTACTGTGCCAGCCTCTGTGAATTTTTTTTATTAAATGTTGACGGCAAATTTCCATCAAACAGTTGACAGAAAGTAAAATTTTTTCATTCCACACCATTATCATAATGAGCAGCCATTTTATTTTTTAAAGTGTCTCAGAGTCTCTTAATGTTAATCAGAACACACATTTTTAAACCATAATTCTTGTTTTAACTTAGATGTAGAAGAACTACAGAGTCGACATGTTATGGTTGAGACACAACTGATAGAAATATTATTGAATGAATTTTCTAAAAAATCTAGTGTTTGAGCAGTATTCCTGCATTTTTTAAAACCAGGAAGTGAGACAGGGGTCCTGAGGGTATAGCTGACCCTTTTTATGCCTGAATAAATCATCTGGGACACAACTTTAAACTTTAAAGGACCAGCATTTTCAGAAATGATATATTGTTAAACAAAGATGATTATATTAGCATATTTTACACCTGTGTTATCAGTAGGTATAATTAGTTTTATATTTTGAAGGATTTTAACACATTTTTAAATTATTTGAAGTTGTGAATTCTTATTTGGGACGAGGCTGTTTTCTGACACACAGACAGATTAGTAATTATTATAATTATTTTTGGGGTATGACAGGATTTATCCCAGTTCTCGAGAATAGATGATTACTCATCTACACGTGTGAACCAGACTGTTTCTAACATAATTAGATGATTAGATGTTTGAGGGAATTAGCAGTCATCTGCGCGACTGCTTTTTCTCTGGAGAGTCTGAATCATTCGGGTGACGAAGGTTTGTTGTATAATAAACTGCACAGTCAGCAGTTACAGTAGTTGTTAAGGCCGACTCTGTGGCATCTGTTTTACAAGTTAATACAACCTCGTAATTATTTTATTGAACGATTTTCAAGCTCAGCTGCAGGACGTGTCTTTGACCATCAGCCAAGTGCTCACTGCACAGACTCTGTGATACACCTCTCATAACAGTGGATTAAAGAGGGACTCCCTGTGCCAGGGCAGGAAGCCAGGGGTCACTGAGTTTGTAGACGCATGTCTCTTCCCTGTTAAACCCTCACTGCTTCTGAGATTAGAGAGGACACAAAAAAACAAGTTCTTTATATATTCAGATGTGGTCAATACTCAAGTATCAAGTATCTGTTTCTGGTGTCTTTTTCCTCTGATGAGGCTCCACACAGAGACATTCCTGAGTTTCCTGTGTCTTGTCACGTGTTGTTGCTGAAAGAATGAACCTGAACATGTCCTCCATGCTGTCCAGGCTCTCTCCAGCTGCTTACTACGCCCAGAGAATGATCCAGTATCTGTCGAGGCGGGACAGCATCCGCCAGCGGTCGCTTCGCTACCAGCAGAACCGCCTGCGGGCCATGTCGTCTTCGTCCGATAGCCCCGCCAGCAACCCGTCCAGCTCCATGGACAACAGCGATGTGGACTTTGAGGAGCTGGAGTAAGTTTTTATTTTGTGTCTCTTACTTGATTTAAACTCGTGGACAGAGACGGTCCACGTCGTCTGAGACAGAGAAAACTTGTATTTATATTCAGACTGAGGAGTTTTTGTGACATGCAAGTGACTGATTTGTGTCAAGACAACATGTCAACTGATGTCCAACTGTCCCGTTGTCTTTCTCAATAAGCTGTTAAGCCTAAGTTATCAATGTGTCATGAATGAAAGATTAACTGACAGAAATTAAATTGATGTGACGTTTAAAGACACACCGATCTCGCTGGTTCGCGTCAGATATCTGATTCTGTGTCTGTCAAATTTACACACACACTCTGGAAGACGGTTCATGTCATGAAAAACAAAAAATTGGAAATCTGAATCGGCAAAGAAAATTCCAGTCGGTGCATCGCTCGTGACCTTTGTCATTTCTCCTGGTAAACACTGCGGTCTGCGCCGTCTGAACATGAGAAGCTGCTGCCTGAAGGTTTTCTACACTTTTTACTGTTTTTTTTTGTTTTTTTTACACAAATATATCTAGTTGTGACATTTGTTTTACACAAAAACACGTTGATCTTTAGAAAAGAGCTGAACCCTGAAAACTGATGTTGTGTTTGTAGTTCAGCTCTTCAGTGCAGCCTGTCTCTCCTCTCTTCCGCAGTGATAACGGAGACAGAGCGAGACACAGGACGCCGCGTAACGCCCGGATGTCTGCACCCTCGCTGGGTCGCTTCGTCCCACGGTGAGTCTGCAGACCCTCCTCTCTCTCTCTCTCTCTTTTTTTTTTTTTTTTTTAAAACACCATCAAGATTTCAGAAGATGAAGGCAAATCTGAATTTGCACTGATGAGCAGGTTTTAGTTGAACATGGTGTCAGAATTTAAATAAAGAAATCTTTGATGTGTTTTCTCATGTTCTCCTCCAGGAGGTTCCTCCTCCCTGAGTACCTGCCCTACGCTGGGATCTTCCATGAAAGAGGGCAGCCTGGTCTGGCTACACACTCCTCTGTCAACAGAGTACTCGCTGGTAAAGACACACACAGACACACACACACACACACACACACACACACTTTGAACTGCCACCATGATTGTTGATGGTTTATAGCACAATAACATCTGATTTAAAGATACAGTATGTAGTTTTTACATTTGTTTAGACAGAAATAAGTACTTTTGACCTTTTTTAAACAGTAATGTGTTGTTTTTATATTTGTCATTCACAAAATGTCGTTTTTAATTTTTTAAAACATAGAAATATGTCGTTTAAAGCTTAGTTTTGCACTGAAATATGTAGTTTTGACTTTTATTTTAGTTCTGCTTATATGATTGGTATATGCAGTTTTTACACTCTCTATGCAGACAGAAATGAACACTGAATTCTGTAGTTTTTACTTTATTTTTTCTATTGTAAGATGCTGGAAAAGCTTGAAAATGCTTGAATGATGCTTGAACTTTGGAGAAGGTGTAGGTGTTTCATCTGAGAGACTGTTTACAAATGAGCTGCGTTCTGATTGGACTAAATAAACCTCCAGCAAGCTTGTGTGAGGAGGAGATTCAGTTTGACTGCAGAGTCACAACGAGAGTCTTTGTTTCTCCTTCAAAATGCCTTCAGTTCTGTTAAAACCACGACTCCTCCGTCATGATGCACAGTGTGGACGACTTTGAGCTTTTTTATCGGTATGGATTTTAAATTGTCCCGCCTCTTCAACTACATTCATAATCATCTTAAAAAGTCCTAAATTTAGTTTGTCGAAAACTGCAGAAAACCTTGAAAAACACCAGCAGCTACAAACCAAATGCTGATGAGGTTTGTTGCTCGCTGTTTTTATATATTTCATGAGGAAAACAAACTGTACTTCTGTTGGAAATCTCTTAAACATTGACGCCATTGATTTTTTTCTCAGGTGCGTCCATCGGGGACGGTCAGTCTGCAGTCGCCAGCAACATCGCTAACACCACGTACCGTCTGCAGTGGTGGGACTTCACCAAGTTTGACCTGCCTGAGATCAGCAACGGTACAACAACTCCTCACCTTCTTATTACCAATATCAGACAGATACAGTGAATATTTGAGCCGATATGATGCTTCACTACTCAGAAGTCTGTTTTCTTCATTTAACATGTTCAATAATTCCATTCATAGCTAAATAAACATGAGTACTATTCTGTATCAGTCAGTTTGTAAAAACAAGAAGCAGATTCTCAGTGTTTTGTTTCCTTTTGTACTAAATCTAAGTCTAAGTTGTTTTCAGCAAATTAATGTGATGAAATATGTAGGTTTTTTTTGCTTTAAACACAGAAATAGGGAGTTTGGCTGGTTTGGAGATAGTGGTGTTTGACTTTTCTGCCAGAAAAGGCTGAAAATACACATTTTTCTTCTTCCCTGTAGTGCTGTTTATCCATCTAGATAATTCTGGTATGAGTTGCAGAGTTTTGGAGCCGTGGAGATGTCTGCCTTCTCTCCAGTATAATACAACTATTTGACACTCTTGCAGCTTGTGGTGCTTTAAGAGACAAAAAAAATTAATTTTAGAGGTTGTGTCGATGATCGTGTCTGTGTCTTTGTCTCCTGTCCAGCCTCCGTCAACGTCCTGGTGCCAAACTGTAAGATCTACAACGATGCGAGCTGCGACATCTCCGCAGACGGTCAGCTGCTGGCGGTCTTCATTCCCAGCAGCCAGCGGGGTTTTCCAGACGAGGGCATCCTGGCCATCTACTCTCTGGCTCCTCACAACCTGGGAGAGATGCTCTACACCAAGAGATTCGGTACAGTTTCCCTCTGAAGTTCAGCCTGTCGATGTGTTTATGATACAACATGTTTGACTGCCGAGGATTTGGTGGATATCAGTTTCCCTGTGAAAACTGTCAGGTCATGATCCTGTTTCAGTGGATCCAAAATAAAAATTATAATAATAATTAATTATACTTATATAGCGCTTTTCAAAATACTCAAAGACGCTTGACAAAAAAAGAAACTATATAAACAAAATAAACAATTATAACAGCTAAAACATTCATTTTAATGATTTTGAAGGTTTGAAAAGTGCTTAGATTTTAGTTAAAGTGCTTGAAACTCTAATCACATTAGTTTCACAAGAAGTTACTATCTGACTGAATAATTTGTTTTTTAGATAAAGACATAAAATAAGTTGCCAACAGACAAATTTCTTTTGCCTTTACTTAAAAACCACCAAAAGTCAGACAGGATTGAGTCTGTAGTTTTTGTGCTTGGATGGTGCAGATTTTATAAATATGAGGCATTTTAAAATAAAATAGAAAATGACATCATCATAACAAAAAATACTGATGTAGGCACTGGAGAAATAATTTAATTACAGATGAAATTATCAGAATGAGCAAATTTCAAGAACTGGAAAACGTACACAGGTCAAATAACATGTTTCTACAATTTGAAATCTTTTGGATCAATAAGTTTTGTGTGTTTATTTAGTAAAATTTGATGAGAAAACGTCTGATTTCTGTATTTTTGGGGAATTTTTCTTGAGAGAAATTCAATATTTCTGTGAATTATTGTAGTTCATTGACTCAACATTTGACTCAACTGAAGTTGGACAAATATTCAAGGTACAAAACTTGTGAATTAATCCAAAAAATGGCATCACAGTAAATCTTGAACATTACTTCCATTTCAGAAAGTGTCAGATTGAAATGACACTTTTGCATTTTTAAGATCATAATTATTCAGATTTTTCTGCAGTATCCAGTTGTGCTGCCAGTCAGATTATCAATAATTAAAATCTTTGTTATTTTTCCTCCAACAGGTCCGAATGCCATCTCTGTGAGCTTGTCTCCGATGGGCTGCTACGTGATGGTGGGCTTGGCCTCTCGCAGGATCCTGCTGCATCCCACCACCGACCACATGGTGGCGCAAGTCTTCCGCCTGCAGCAGCCTCACGGAGGAGAGACTTCCATCAGGGTGAGACAGAGCGAGCAGACCACTGTCCTGATGCAGGACAGACAAACAGCTCTGAGAACTCGACTAACTGGACTACAGAAGCTTCTAGAAGTGATTCTAACACCGTCAGTAACAGTGTGATCAGAGTGATCTGATGAAAACGTCTCTGACCCAAAAAAACATTTAATATTTATTCCCTGAAGCAGTTTTTCCTCTGTAAATGGCATAAAAATACTCATTTTGATCTAGTAAATATATTTTGTGCTTTTAATTAATTCTGTATTAATTTCATTACAATTATTTTTTAACAAAGTCTTAGAAAGCAACCATTAACTAATGTGCAACTGTATCCTTTTTCAGTGTGTTAACAATCAATCAATCAATTTATTTGCCTTTAAAGAGAGACTGGCTGTGCAGCAATAATAAAAAAAGCATAAATCAGAATACCTCTGTGGTCTTAAAAGTATTAAACAAGCAGTGAATTTAAATTTCTTAAAATAAAGTCTTAAAAGTATTGAATTTTGTTTACAAAGGTTTTTTTTAGATATGTCCCCTGAAAGTTGAAGGTTTGAGTCGTCACTCAGAGACTCCTCAGTCGACTGAGATTCAGTCAGTCGTTTTATTTCCTCTGTCAGTCAGTGTGACAGACAACAGAGATGCACAGGGAAAACATTTACATGAGGAATTATTAATATGCCTGTAAGTTCAGATAATTGTTTCCAGGATTTAAAATCCATGTTTCCTTTCTTTTGTACATACTTTTGCCAGTATGTCTTTGAAGAAATTTATTGCTAAGTGATATTTAAAAGGTCTCTTAAATTTAATTAGGAGAGCCCTTGGGATACCCTGTAAATAAAAAATAGATTTGTATCGCCAAAAATCACAAATGTGTGACACCCCCTGACCTTGTGACCCTCTAAAGAGTGAGGGAAAAACTCCCCTCAAAACCTTTTAGCAGGGTAGAAAAAAAACATTATATAATCTGCACTAGTGGCCCTTTTCCACACACTGGCTCGACTCAGTTTGACTCAGCCCATCAGCCCAGCACAGCAGCGGTTTACATTTCCATGACAACAGGGCTACCTGCCTGAAGGTGTGTCTTTTAACTGAAGATGAGCTTGAGGAGGCTCGAGTTCAGCAGCTGTAAAGCGGTTGATAAACCGTTGATATACGTCTCTGGGATAAATTTAAATTCGTCACAATAAAAGTCGCCCATTTTTTTCATCATTTAAACGCTTTTATTATGAAGCAGCACAAACAGGAAATGTTTTTGTTCAGGGGTTTCATCAGCAGTAACTTAGCATGACTGTCGCTCAGCTGAAAGCAAACGTGAAACAGTAAAATGAAGCAGATACCTGAAAGTACAAACGGCGACACAGGAGAGAAACTAAATTTCAACATATAAAGACTCAGAAGCTACAAAAGAACCGAGAGCTGAACGTAAAGAGACTTTAATAAACGTCTTCCTCTCTGCTCTCCTGCACAAACATGAGCTCAGTATCACAACACTCGCTTGTTCAAGGGGAAGAAAGGAGACTCGACACGGTTTGGTCGAGTCGAGCTCGCTTTGTCCCTCGTGAGTAGGTCCATCTCGGGCGCAGCTCGCCGCGCTGAAAGTGATAATGGAAATGTAATTTGGCGCAGTACGGAGTCTAGCCTCTAAAATGTGAGGATTCCCCGTTTTTTCCCAGTTTGATGCGATTTAATTTGAATTTCCTGAGTTTTGGAGCGTTCGTCAGACAACACAAAGACCTCATCTTGACCGTTTTTCACTGTAATTAACATTTTGTAGACGAAGCAATTAAATAAATTACGCAGAAAGTGATAAACAAACGAACTGACAATGAAAATATCTGTTCTCATATTCCTCAGTCCTCACTTGAAAGTTAGTTTTTAGCCTTGCTGTTGTCTTTAAATTGCAGTATTGCTGCTCCTGAACAGAACTGAACACAAGTCAGCTGCTGATTGTGAGTGTGTGAATCCGGCTGCAGTGTCACACGACACTTGTGTATTATAATTATAATAAATCCAGCCTGTAGTTACGGAGCCCCGGTCGCAGCACGCGTTGAATCTGTTCCCGTGTTTCAGATGGTGTTCAACGTGGTTTACCCCATGGCCCCGGACCAGAGACGCCACGTCAGCATCAACTCTGCCCGCTGGCTGCCGGATCCAGGGATGGGTCTCGCTTACGGAACCAACAAAGGAGACCTGGTCATCTGCCGGCCCGTGTGAGTGCCCCTCGACCAGAACTCACGCGCTGGGTTTTACTACACGTAAAGTCGTGTAATAAAACCCAACAATTCATTTTATGGCCCAAACAACTAATCGATTAGTGGAAAAATGATTGCCAGATTGATCAGTAGTTGAAAAATAGGTCCAAACATGTGAAGACAGGTGGAGTACGTCCGTGCGCTCCACCTGTCTTCACATGTTTGGACCTATTTTTCAATTGACAAGATCGTGACAGGACAGACTTGATGTGATCGAGTCTCTTTGTCCGTCTGTCCACATGGAGTCAAAGACGTCAGCTGCTTCCTCCACCCCCACCCCCCTCCACAGTGACACCGAGCTGATGTGATTATCCTAATGGTCAATCTGAACAGGAAGACCGTTGATTGGAGGAGGTCAATTAGAGCTTTTAATGAGGTCGTGGTCTGTGATTCCACGAAGAAACCCCTCCTCTGCTTCAAGACTTCCTGAATGGAACTGAATTAACCAGCCTGTGTGTGTGTGTGTGTGTGTGTGTGTGTGTGTGTGTGTGTGTGTGTGTGTGTGTGTGTGTGTTTAGGTTCTATCGCAGCGATGGCGAGAGCCCCGCAGAGTCGAGCAGCGAACCTTTATTCTCCGTCAACAACAGCGGAACCAGCCGGACTCGAGGTTCCGACAGACCAGGGTGAGAACACGAAACGCAAAACTTCCTCACGTGACAGTTTTAAGGTTCCACAGCGACGCAGACGGTCGTAGAAATCTGTCACTCTGTTGGTGTTTGTTTTATTTTACTCTCCTCCTAAAGTCCGGGGTCCTGCTGTCTGCAGCTGTTGTCATAGCGACAGGTCCTGCAGCACAAACCAACAAGCAAACATGCTTTTTTACATTTAGCTGGATCGTGATGAACGGTGCAAAATCATAAGTTTCATCACAACACGACTGGGGCTACACAATCAATCAATAACACAAGCAATATGATTGAAATCGCAGCCTATTTGTAGTTTATTTTATATCTTTTAAGACTCAGATACACATAAAAGTAAACAGGAACTGAACAATAATAAGTCACTGCTTTACAAACAAGTTTATACTGACTGAAGAGGTGCAAACTGAGTTTATCACACGTCCCCTTTTTACGTTCACTACTACAGTCAGCTGCCTTTAGATTTATACAGTGAAATGAAAGAAACAGAAAGTAAATCTATTCACATTATAAACTATATACATCAGAAACACTTCATGTACACACTGCTGTTCATACTTCAGTTTTTTTATTTGTTAAACATCATGGTTTTAAGTAGTTTTTCAAATCTATTAATTTTCTTAAACATTTTCATTTCTTTTTCTAAGTTATTCCAGTTACTCCTTTAAAAGGTTAGTTCACCTAAAATTATTTATGGGGGGGAGGTCAGAATTCTCTTTCCAAACTTTAATATTTTCTGGTTTCTTTATTCCTCTCTGACAGTGAACAAAATATCTTTGAGTTTGTGGACAAAACAAGACATTTGAGGACGTCATCTTAGATTTTCATCATCGTTTCTCACCATTTTCTGACATTTTATAAACCAAACAACTCATGAATTAGTCAAGAGAAACTGGCATCAAACCTTTCAGAGACGGGCTGCAGGTTGATATCTGAAAAGAAAAATCCTTTTAATGGACTAAAACTGTTTAAATTAGTAAAACCGGATCATGTTTTTACAGTTTTCCCCGTGAACAGACCTCGTCTTAAAACAACTTTGTATAATTGTTGTTGTTGTTGTTTCAGGCCAAATCGCTCCGGCTGGAGACTGGACAGAGACATGGGTTTGATGAACGCCATTGGTCTTCAGCCCCGACACCCCGCCCCCTCTGTGACATCACAGGGAACCCAGACGCCAATCATCCAGCTGCAGAACGCCGAGACACAAACGGAGAGGGACCTATCAGAGCCCAGCGTCTCGCAGCCCACACTAAGTACTGAACCTCTGTTACAGCAGCTCCAACAATCAATACTGATGTTATCATTGTTAATAATCAAGTAATGGTTGATACAGCAGCACTGAGGCCCGAGCCCCGCCTCCAAACAGCAACTGTCCAATCATAGGTTAGCAACCGTAACTAGGGCTGTCAAGCTTTGCATTTCTCTCCATGTTGAAGGAGTGCAGGAGGCTCTGAGGAGAGAAATACTCAGCATTTCTTTTTTGTTTTTTTTTATTCTGTAGCATCAAAAATAAAAAGATCAGTAAAAATTCTCATGTGTCATTTGAACTGTCTAACTCACTGTAAAGTTTTCTTATGAATATTGGTAAAGCATCACTTGCCGACACGGTTCACTGTTGTTTTCTTGTCAGGATCCGACACTAATTAATAATGAAGCTAAATATTAATTGCAGCTCAACATCCTTCAGTCTGTAAATGTCTCAGATGAGACGTTTAGTGACTTCACTCACTGATGTTTTTGTTTTTTTCTCCTCAGATGTCCCTCCTGAGACTCCATCCACGAGTGGAGCGGCGGCGGGGCAGCCGGAGGCGTCACAGGCCGGCAGAGCTCAGGACGGCGGCCAGGGTGAAGCTTCAGCAGAGGCGAACACGTCCACAGCCAGTACAGGTACCGATCCAATGTCACTGCTACACGTTTACAGTAGATCAGAGCTTCATGTTCTGCCGCCCGAACCAGGACTTCATGAAAGATGAATAAATAAATCAGTGTTTCCTGAGAGAAGCGGAGTCCTCGCTTCATATTTAGGTAGCATTTTTCAAAACAGCTATAAAGTGATGTACAGACATAAACAGAGCGAATCACTGATAATAAAAGTAAAGAGTCAGTTTGCAAAGTGGGTTTTACAGGAGCTGTTTGAAATATGAATACAAATGAAAATTAGGCGGACAAAATAAATAAATATGTAGCAACCAAAATCAAAAATAAAAGCATCAGAATATGAGCGACAGTTTGAGTTCTGTTGATGTCAACGAAAAATAATCCAGAGATGTAAGACGAAAAAGACATGAACAAGATAAAAACACAAGATGTAATAAGACAAAAACAGGAAAGTAAGACGTAACAATACAAAAAAAATACATAAAAGAGGTCAGACAATGAAAAAGATGTTAACAAGAAAACAACATAACAGACAAAAGAACATAAGATGTAAGTCGACAAAAACAAAGTAAGACAAAGTCAAAAAGATCTAACAAGATGAAAATGACAACAAGACAGAAGAAAAAGTCCAAGACGACGTCCTCAAATGTCTCGTTTTGTCCTCAACTCAAAGATGTTCAGTTTACATTTAAGAAGCTTTTGTTGTTTAAAAATTGACTCAAACTGATAAAATCGATTATTATTGAAATAGTTTGAGGGTAATTTTATGTGTTGCAGCTTTGGTCACGTGACCTGTGAATTCTGTGAGTGGCTGTTGGATCATGTGACCTGTTGTTGCTCTCGTTGGTCCAGGAGAGTCTCCGGACTTCGGCTCGGGTGAAGACGCTCTGGCACGGATCCGCCGGCTGATCGCCGAGGGCGGTATGACGGCGGTGGTCCAGCGGGAGCAGAGCACCACCATGGCGTCCATGGGCGGCTTCGGGAACAACATCATCGTGAGTCATCGCATCCACCGCGGCTCCCAGACGGGCACTGGGGCCTCCAGGCCCGCGGCGGACCCCGCCATGACGGCCCCCTCCACCTCAGGTCCCCTCCTCATCGCCCCTCCCCAGGCTTCCAACCCGTCTGAACAGCTCGCTCCCATGTGGGGCCCCCAGGTGCTGTCGGCCCCCCAGGTGCTGTCGGGCCCCCGGGCCGCCGGCCTTTCTCTGGTGGACATGGACGACGTGTTTGACGGCGGGCGAACGGATGACGACTCCCTGCCGGCTCCCTCCTCTTCCTCCCTGCTGTTGTCTTCCCCCTCTTCCTCCTCCTCCTCCTCCTCTCATAGCCCTCTCCCTGGCAGTGGGGGCGGGGCCCCTAACAGTTACCCCGGCGACCCGTACAGCAGGTAGTTCTCCTATTGGCCGAGAGCAGCAGAGCGTTGGCCAAAGCCTTATCTCACAAAGAAATGGGTGCTGCTTTGACTCTGCACAGGGTCTCCCACCTGGAAAAGAAGGGACACCAGAATCCCTCCCCCCTCACCCACCCACCCCACCCTCCTCCCCCCTGAAGCGTCAGTGGCGTCGGCGTGCACTTCCTCTGCACTTACACGAGCTGGACCGAAGCTGAACCGCGATCATTCCTCGTCAGAAAGGGCTTCTACTTGAACGGAGGCCAGTCAGCGCTGCGCTCCTCTCCGCCCGGATGGAGGACCAGCTTCCTGTTTGTCAAAGTGCCATGTCTGAGTGTGGCGGCGGCGGCGGTGGGGGTGGACGGGGGAGGGTCTCACACACATTTACTCCGACGTGCTGCATTCGGTGCCATGTGATGTTGAAATTTGATGTGAAACAGTGTGTGAGTGAAGTGTTTAAAAAGTGAATTGAGCACTACTTTGTTTTTTTGTACCGTGTGTAACTCTGACGTTTGAAGAGACGAGCCGCCGTCGGGAGGCCGGACGTCGTGTCCGCGTCCTCCAGTCGACGACGGGAGGCTGGACGACGTGTCCACTTTCCACCAATCATCTACGAGCTGAGACTGAACCAACTCAACACACTGCATGTCTCTCAGTAATGCTGCAGTTCATCAGACGTTTTATTTTAAAGGCTGAAGAGGAGAAGAACAATGTCCTGTTTAACCCCGCCCCTCTGGACACCCACCCCATCCAGTTGCACTATAGTGTGTGTGTGTGTGTGTGTGTGTGTGTGTGTGTCTGTCTGTGTGTGTGTGTGTGTGTGTCATCAGTCGGGGGTGTGGTCTGTATCTGATGCCTCTTTTCCACTGCAGGAACCAGGGATCCAAACTTGGTGTAATTTCCTAAACTGATTTTAATGTTAAAAAATCAGTAACAGAGCTGCAAGAGTTTGTCAATTTATCAATGAGTCATTTGAAAGAAAGTTAATTGTTGAGTGTTATCATCATCATCTCAATCATTTCCTGGTTTCAGCTCCTTAAACGTGAGAATTTTCTGCTTTTTTTCATCAGTTCTGACAGTAAATGAAGAGTCTTTGGGTTTTGAGCAGTTTGAAGACGTCACTTTAACCTCAGGAGCTTTTATAACTGTTTTTGACATTGTATCAATATGATTAAATCAATTAATCATGGAAATAATCAGATTCATCGATAGTGAAAATAATCGTGCTGCAGCCCTAATCAATAATCAGTTAATCATTACTAATGAGATTCAAATCACACGTCTCCGTTTAAGTTTTATGTAACAAAGGATTGCAGATTTTTTGTTTTCCTCAACAAAACTAATCAATATTTGATTGAACGTTGATGTTTTCTTTCATGCTGATGGTGAGTCAGAAATCTACTCGCTTCACTTTTTATTTTCTCCTGTTTAAACTCAAATCATTTAAAATATATTTGATAAAGTCCAAGGTGACGTCTTCAAATGTCTCCAAAGATATTCACCGTCACGTGATGATAAACTCAGAAAAGCAGGAAAACAGCTTTTTCTGCCATTTTTGCATGAAAAATTACTTTAGTAATTAACCGATAATCAAACTAGTTTAATACTTTATTTCTTTTTTTCCACGTGTCTGTCGTTGAAAGTCAGTTTCCAGATTTTCTGTCCTGAACTCGGACCAGATAAGCAGATGATCCTTATTTTTGAGCCACACATCTTTTTGTCAGTTTAAACACTATTTTAACTGTGGAAACTTTTTTTCATTTTCCTTCACTGATACTTGAAAACATTAACAGTAAATATTCGATTAATAATTAATAATTTTTTTTAAGAAGGTGTGTTCAGTTACAGCAGAGCGTTAGTTATGTGAAATTTATTTTTATGAAACAAACTTTTTAAACGAACAGAATAATAAAAACAAAAATATGTCAAATGGGGCTCAGTTACTGCTGCTGTTAGACAGAACAAGGTGAAACTAATCAAACCTGTTAGAGCTGCAGTGATCAGTCGATTAATCGATTAGTTGTGAATTATTAAATTATTCACCAGCTACTTTGATTAGTCAAAATTTCAGCTTCTTAAATGTGAATATTTTCTGGTTTCTTTACTCTGAATATTTTTGAGCTGTGGACAAAACAAGGTGTTTGAGGACGTCATGTTGGACTTTTTTCAACATTTTATGGACCAAACAACTGATTGATTAGTGGGAAAATTATTGCCAGATTGATCACTGGTTGAAAAACGTGAAAACAGGTGGAGCTCCACCTGTTTTCACATGTTTGCATCTATTTTTCAATTGACAGGATTAATTTTTTTCACAATTTTCTGACATTTTTTAGACCAAACAACTAATCAGTTGATTGAGAATAAGACTGATCAATTAATCGGTAATGAAAATATTCGTTAGTTGCACCTCTAAACTTTATACCTGTATATAAACACCGCTGCATTAAAAAGGCAGGTTTGTGTCTAAGATCCAAGCTTGCAAGTTCCTGTGATGGAAAAGGTCTCTGATTGGTGCGTCCACACTGAACCCCGCCCCCTCTGTGCCCCCTGACCCCGCCCACCCCCCATTCTCCCCCGCCCCTTCAGAAGAAAACTTGAAGAATTTTTCTTTTTTTTTTTGATCAAGTGCTACTTTTTTCCTTTCCAGCCTGAGAGTGAAGAGCCGCCTGCTGCTTCCACTCGTTTTATTCTTATTCCACATGTGCTTACACACACACACACACACACACACACACACACACACACACACACACACACACACACACACACACACACACACACACACACACACACACACACACACACACACAGAGCTGCAGAGGGTCGTGTACTGATGGTGTTTAAGTTGAGTATGTTGTGGTGGGGGTGGCGGGGTGGGCGGGGTTAGTGGACCTGTGAAGACGTGGAGGATGGCGAGTCCTGACTGGAGCTGTGCAGAGACACTGTGTGCGATTCGAGGCAGAGCTGTTTACTTTTTGTTTTGTTTTTTTTCCTTTTTTTTATTTAACCTTTTATTTTCTGCAGGTTAGTCCAGGTGAGATCAGGGATCTCGTTTCCGTGGCAACCTGGCGAGGACAGTGGCTGCATGTAAGAGTCTGAACACAGCAGGTGACAAACTGATCTGAATGCTCCTCCTGGCTTTACTTGATTAATGAACATTTTGGAGAAAAAAGAAAAACAAACAAAGTGTTTGGTTGAACTCATGTTTTGTGTGTGTGTTTGTCCCCCCCCCCCCCCCCCCCCCCACGCTCTCCCCCCTCCCCTCCTGTGAATGATGAACTGAGCGTCGCCGTTATTCAACAATGCAACTGGTCAATAACACAGTGTGTCACCAAATGCTCCCCTGGTCTCCACCCGTCAGACTGGAGTTTGTACAGCTCGATGATTCTTTGCTTTGAACTTTTAGACGTGATGTAATTAAAGAGCTTTGAGAGTTTTTCTGTGATTGGATCGAGTTGTTGACGATTATTTAGTGAAGCTGAGCAGCTGTTTTCTGTCTGGACCATTGACTGTAAATAAAGATGGATGATATGTTTCCTCTTCCTCCCACTGAAAAAAAAAAAAAAGAAGAAGAAGCGGAGCTGAGGTACTGAGGTCAACTTTAAATTGGCTCATCAGGTGTTCCACATTCACCTTAAAAGTCAGTTTAGTTTCTAATTAGATTCTTAAGAAGTTTTAACACGCAACAATTTTAATTTGAGAGTCCCGAAGAGTTCAGATATGATCAGTAGGCGGCGCCGCGACCTTGAGAATAACACTCTCTCTGTTTTGTCAGAATTTAAAACAAGTTTGTGTTTGATAACCGAGATCTAAAAACAGACTGCAGACTTGCCACATTAACAGAAGAGGCTGATGTGTCTAAAACAGCATCATCTGCATAAAAACATACGGTGAATAAAAGAGTGTCAGTAATAGAAGCTTGTTAGACAGCTGTACTAAACTAAAGAGCACCTGATTTATATCCTTACATGTGCTGTTTGTTTATGTATACCATTTAGGGGCGGGGGAAATAATCGATTTCTTAGATGCATGGTGATTTTCTCTTGAAAAATTATGAACAGATACAGAAAAGTCAATAATCTCTCGCCCATGTCTCGCCGTTAGGATGACCTGTAACAGTCAGTCCTTACAGCTGAACCAACTGGATACTGAAACGTGACGGACGTAAACATTTGCGTGAAGTTTATTTTCTTGCAGATGGATACAAGATGCAGAACGTTTATCAGTATTACATCCATTAAATAATTATGTCTGCGTTCATCAAAATTAAGATGTCAGAATTTAAAACAGGTTTGTTTGATAACGGATCTAAAAGCAGACTGTGAAGTTGCCACAGGCGTTTAAAATGGTATCATCTGCATATGGTGAATAAAAGAGAACCAAGGATAGAACCATGTGGAACACCTGTACAAAACCTACCACCACCTTTTATCCTTATGCTGTTTATTTATGTGTATCATTGACTGTAAATAAAGATGGCCGCTGCGTCTCCACGTCCTCCTGCTGTTCCAAAATGAGTCCAAACTATACTGGATACAAGCGCCGCCATCTTGTTCTGGTGACATCATTTGGAGCCAGAGTCTATTGGAGCCTCTGTATCAAGGTCCCGCCCACACATCCAGCTGACACAATGACGAGCAGAGCTCAGCTGTCAATCAGATGTGAAACCCCCTTTTTTATATCACAAAATACTGAATATCCCAACAAACATTAGGTTGATAAAACTCTAAAATAACAAACTGTCTCTGGGAAACATTTAATTTGACGTGTACTTTTTTTTAAGTCTGGACCAGGTCCCATTTGCTAACATGGAGGGGGGCGGGGTTTATGACTTGTACTGCAGCCAGCCACCAGGGGGCTTCACTGTCATGTCGTCCATCTTTAATACACGTCAATGGTTCGGACGATCATGTGTTAAAGCTCCAAATCTCCTCTCACATCTTTTCTCTCCTGTTTCTCTCAGCTTTTCTTAACAGTGATGTACAAACACACTCAGGTAGTCATTTAGATTAATAAGCGCTAATAAATAATTTATCGGCCACAATCTGAGTTTTAGTTCTTTGGCTGTTCCGTCTGTTCAGTTTATGAACTGTGATAAGTTCTGTTGGTAACACTTTATTTGAAGGAGTGTTCATAAGACTGACATTACATCATTATTACATAAACATGAGGGAGTCTTGTAATATTTAAAGGGATAGTTCATATTATTTGCAGTGTGGTTGTATGAGGTATCTCTCCATAGTCAGAGTTACCTACAGTAGGTCATCGCTGTCAGACTTTTCTGACAGAAACCCTTATGTAAGACACATATCATTCTCTAAAAACCAACCAAACTCCACTGACAAAAACATAAATTTTACCTCACAGAACACAGGAGTTGTTGGTCGACTGCTGCCCCCATCTGTTAGTTTATTTGTGTTATTGTGTGACTTTGGCGAATCCGAACTAACGTTCTAAAACACTGGAGTCACACAAGAACTCAAACAAAACAACAGATGGAGGCAGCAGCAGACCAACAACTCCTGTGTTCTGTGAGCTAAAATGACTGATTTTGTCAATGGAGTTTGGTTGGTTTGATAATATTTGGCTTATATAACTGTTTCCTCTCAGTAAAGTCTGACAGCAAAGTGAAGCAGTGAAAATGTTCTAAATATAAAAAGCGGGATTCGTTGCTCTCATCAGACTCCACTTTAAAAATGTCAAGTTTTATCATCGTCCTGTTTGATTCAAACTGGACACAAACATCAGAGAAGCAGTGTGTGGAGGCAGAATATTTGCATAGACACCATCATGGTTATGATGGTGTTATGACAGTCTTATGCACACCCCTTCAGATTAAGTGTTAAGATTCTGTTAACCATCGAAGCCAAAATAAATTCAAAAGAAGTGAAACACTGTAAGATAATGGACCAAATCCGACCCTCCGGAGAGAGCTGAACGTTTTCTTTCGAAGTCAAAACTTCTTGTATTAATCCAATGATTTAAGTCTCAAACACAAACAGAATAAATGTGCGAAGACAACAATAACAGGTCACTGTTTATTGATTATTGATCACCTATCAGTTATACTGTGAGTTCTTCGGTGCCTGAAGCGGCTGTAACTGTTAGCGCTCACCAGCTAATGGAAATAAAACGGTCATCTGCCCTCAGATATAATCCTGAAACTAGTTTTATAAATCTGTTTAAAAGAAAAACCTGAAGAGGCTCCGAACACACGGAGAGGAACCATCATGTTCTCTCAGCCAGAGGAGGTTCTCAAATAAATTTGTTTTTATCATAAAATTATGACTTTATTATCTTGTTTTTTTTTTCTGATAAATGTATTATTTTATCATCTGAGATTTTTTTTTCTCACACATTTGTGTCTTTTAATCTCAGAATTGATTTTTTTTTTTTTTTCTGGTAAACGTTTGACTTGAAAATGAGTATTTTCTAGTAAATGTGTGACATGATAATAGAATAGAATTTCTTTTTCACGTAAATTTGTGACTTAAATTTAAGAAAGTATCAGGGTTTTGTTTGTTTTTCTCATAAATTGACCACTTTAATCTCTGATTTTTATTAATGGAATATTACTCCCGTCCCTCTCAGGTTCTGTATTTTTAAAACCTTCAGTGGCCCAAATTCAGTCGTAGAAGTAAAATAATGACATGATCCTTTTTCTTTTAATGAAGTTTATTGTGAATATTCCATCCATTAAATAATTGTTCATCCTCTATAAATTCTTATTCCACATGTAGATGATCATCAAACAGAAAACAAACGAAAAACAAAAGATAATGTAAATAATTCTTCTGTTAAGATAAAGTGTCTGAATCCGTCCCCCGTTCACTTCCATCTGATTTTAACTGTGTTTTACAGCGAGCAGAAAATCAGATTCAATTAGAAACTTTCAGTCATGAATCATCACTGACAGCTGTGGAGTCACATGACTGTAATTATGGGATGGTTGGCAGAAAGACGTTCTCATGTCGACGTGACGGTTTCTGTTCCTGCAGGATGTTTGTAGAGAAAAAGTAATAAAACTCAAAGAGAAACTGTGGTGAGTTCAGACACGTGAAAATCTCATGAAAACAGAAAGAATGAATGAAGGTTTTATTGTTTCAGACAGAAAACGGTTCACATGATCCTTCATCAGGTCATAAAGTCACACCGGGCAGAAGTTCAGGTTCCCAAACCACAGAGAACATCCAGAACTGCAAAATAAAACTTTAATGAAACCTCTAACGAAGCTCATATAGAGTCAGAATGTGTTCAGGAGTTTTCAGGCTGATCTGAAATCTGCCTCGATGACGCTCTGGAGCCAGACGAGTCTCATCTCCAAGTTCATTTCTCATAAATTTAGAACTTTAATATCAAAGAATTTCTGACTTTTTTTCTCATAAATTTGTCACCTAAATATCAGATTTTATATTTAGAATTTTATGACTATTATCAAGGAATTTCTGACCTATTTTGTATATATTTTTCTCGAAAATTAAGGACTTCATTCCTAAAGAATTTCTTACATTTTTCTTGTATATTTGTGACTTTAATATTGGAGAGTATCCAAGCTTTTTCACATAAATTTTGATTTTAATATAAGAGAATATCCAAGGTTTTTTTATAGTTAATTTGTTACTTTGATCTCAGAGAAATTATTCATTTTTTTTTTAAATGTAGGACTTTAATATAAAAATGATTTCTGTGCTTTTCTTCTCATAAATTTGTGACTTTTTGACTCAAAACACCGCTGGGGTCATGTATCCCAGCATGCCTCTGTGTGACCGGACCGTTTCTGTATCTGTAGCTTTAAATGCTAATGAGCTGTGACGAGTCGCCCAGTAGACACGCCCTTCTCGGTGAGGTGGGCGTGGCTTGGGCCATCCGGGGCCACGCTGCTCTGTTAGCTGCATGCTAACAGAACCGTGGCTGATATCAGAGTTCAGCTGTTTGATTCTGATCCAGAATGTGACTCAGACCGAGGCTCGTCCAGGACTTCAAACACCGTGGAAGCAGCGGGACGTTTCTGGACGGTAAGTTAACAATTCTGTGTATCTCTGTACTTAACAGTTAGTCGATGTGTGTGTTGGTTCAGTGCTAACATGCAGCTCTGTAGCTAATGCTAACTGTTAGATTCTCTACTTGCTCATTACTGAGGGCAGTTTTGGTGAAAAAACAACACCGTATTAACGTGAATCCAGACGAATCCAGACACCGCTTTCTGTGTTCCGCCATCTTGTGGCGCCGCCATCACTGCGGAGGCACGCGGTGTCCGTAACCCTCGGTCTGCTGGGTGTGTCTAGAGGGGAACCCTTGTTGTGCGGGACTCTCGCGATATTCTTCGTGGTTTTGGGTAAAGTGTTCGCTCTCGGGGGATCTTGTGTTCTTGGGGTTCCCCTCTAGATACCGTGTTGGCTGTTGCCTGCTGGACCTCACCTGGACAGTAGACCAGATCAGGAGGTGGAGACAAAAAGCTGCAGTCAAGTCTGACAGTTTCCAACAGACTTCAGAGAAAAATACAGGAAGTGACACGAACATCCTGTCAGATCACCTGTAGGTTCATAGCTGAAGCAATAAAGTCCGTTCTTGATCATTGATTGAAGTAGAAACAGAGATCCTCTTCTGTTATGTGGAACATTTGTTCTTTTATCTGCCTTGTAAAACACTGAAACTGTTCTTCTAAGTCACATATTAAAAAAAAACTTAATTATTATTATGAGCCACTAAATATCTGCTTGTTGACAGATTAAAACGTCATTGCGCTACATCAGACTAATATATCCCGCGTTATTACAGTTACACAGAAAATTAGTATTATATACAACACGTGGTGTTTGTTGTCAAAATTAAGAGCCAATCAGAGCCTGTCAGCTCATCAATCAGGTGACAGCCAGGTGTTTGTAGTCAGTGAAAGGCGCCTGGCTCTACAAACTGCTGCCGCCTCGATCTCGTGAGTTTACCGTTGCCCACGTGTACATGACATCAGAGCAAGTCGGAATCAAGTTGGACACAAATCTAACCGGCATGCATTGCGCGGCGATCACCGCTGATCGATTCTGCGCAGGTCTGGATCATCTGGAACACATAAAGAAAAACATCTTACCTGATCCAAAGCTCCGATATCATGTATTTAAAATGTGTCCAGCTTCCTGCTCGTCCACCTCAGTCTGTCTGATGTCTCTCAGGTTTTGAATTTCATGATATTTTGTTGAAATATTGGATTGGTGCTCATGACAGACCTTAGAATAAAACTCCAGATGAGCTGTAAAGTTATTTTAAAATCAATGCTTTGCGTCAGATGTATTTATTACAGGAAGTTGTCAAATAAAATGAAATAAACCCCTTCAGGATGATTTAAAACCCTCCGCTTTGTGTCGGGGTTTATTTCACAACACTTCACATGTTTGACCAGGATATTTTTTTTCTGTTATTAAATTTGTCAGATATCATCACACCTGTTTATGTAATTCTTCTTCAGTTTCAGGACGGATTCAGGAGGTCGAGGTTGGACCCCGTCTGTCTAAACGTTCTCCCTGCAGAACACATTCAACATCGACCGAGTGAACAGTAGGTGCTTTTTTAATCCTCATGATTGCAGTCAGTATTTTTACATGTAACCATACTGCAACAGCTGTATTTATGGACATATATGTCAGATATACGGTGGCTGCGAGGTGCAAACCAACATTACAAAATGTGAAACATTTCTACAAACCTTAAGACAAATTTACATTTTGGAAAACTTTTACATATAAAACAAAATTACATTACCATAATACATTTACAAGTCCTGAAACAAATTTACATTTCAGAAAACAAATTAACAAGATGAGAAACACTTTTACAAGCGCAGAAACAAATTTACAAATACAATCAACCGGAAAGGGAACGTCCCAAATCTGGCGTTGACCCGGAAGTGATAACAGGAGCGGGTCAATTCAAGTTGTTGATGTTGTCGATGGACGGAGATGGACAGCGACCGACTGATGTTTTGCGGACAACATGAGCCGATTAACGCGGTTTTGTTTTTCATGTGGTTGATCTCTACAGTGTTTATGGGTCACAGACCTGACAGGTGTTCTGTCGAGGTATTGATCCCTGATAGGAAGCGTGGAGCGCGCCTGCACTCAGTGAAGGTGACGTTACCACGCTGAATGAAATAATGAAAGAGGCTTTAAAAAGTTTTACATGAGTCATGAAAAACTTTTTAAAGCCTCTTTGACAAAACATCAGTTCTCACACGATAAATGATACAATCCACATGTTGTTATATTTCATTATTTCATTCAGCGTGGTAACGTCCACCTTCACTGAGTGCAGGCGCGCTCCACGCTTCCTATCAGGGATCAATACCTCGACAGAACACCTGTCAGGTCTGTGACCCATAAACACTGTAGAGATCAACCACACGAAAAACAAAACCGCGTTAATCGGCTCATGTTGTCCGCAAAACATCAGTCGGTCGCTGTCCATCTCCGTCCATCGACAACATCAACAACTTGAATTGACCCGCTCCTGTTATCACTTCCGGGTCAACACCAGATTTGGGACGTTCCCTTTCCGGTTGGTTGTATTTGTAGATTTGTTTTGCGTCTTGTCAATATGTTTCAGGACTTGTAAACGTGTTACAGTGATGTAGTTTTGTTTTATATGTAAAAGTGTTAAATGTTTTGTAATGTTGGAGAAACAGATGATGTTGCATATTAAACATGAATTTACAGGAGACAACGTAAAGCATTTATTGAATCACGTCACAACATATAAGATGAATGTTTGAGGCAACGCTGTTAACATCTTCTCCACTTGTTTCAGGTCTCAGCCAATCAGAGCTGGTGCTGCAGCTTCCTCGTCACTCCAGTTTCCTGACGCCCCGGGACGCTCTGTTGGATTCAGACCTCCTCCTCGTCGGGCTGCTCTGTGCTCTCAGGTCCTCTGGAATCTGGATCTTCAGTCCCTCGTCTGTGTCTGGTGTCCAGAAAGACTTTCATCACGTCAGCCACACACCCTGTGCAAAATTACACAAAGATTTTGTTTAAACTTTTACAACAAGTGTTACTGTGCAACAGTAAATACAACATGTACATCATTTTTTTGGTGACAAATAAAAGAATTTAACACTTACAAAACGTGGGCTCGTTCTTCTCTGGTTCTGTTCTGCAGGTTCCTCTCACTCTGAACAGCTGGTCTCCGTCACATGTTGTGGTCAGTCAGTGTGTTCATTATGATCCACGGCAGCGAAGCTGAAAATCAGATATAAATCATGACAAACTGTACACATTTTCACCAGCTTGAAGAAACCACAGATTCATTTACCTGCACAGCGAAACAGGAAACAGAAACATCGTTCTCTGGTGTGAAACAAAGGATGAGGCTGTGGAGAACCTCCACAGATGAAGTTCTGTGACGTCCTTCAGTCGTCCTGTCAGTCAGCAGCTGCTAAAGAGGATACAGATGTTTACAATAAAATATACTAACGACAGTATGTTTGATGAAAAACTGAATTAATTGAATCAGTCAGTGTGATTATGTTAATCGAATATTTCTGATCAGTATTTGTATAAAGAGGAGTCATGATGAGGTTCTGGTCTGTGTTTGAGTAACACACCTGCTGTCAGTTTATTCTCGTCCCTTGTTTGGTGCAGTCTGTGTCCACTGGGGGAACAGGAAGTCTTCGTGTCTCTGGATGTCCTGCACATGGTTCAGGATGGAGGTCCAGTTCATCACTCCGTCTCTGGCCTGGTGGCTGATGAGGCTGCAGTCCAGTAGATGTGGTTTCTGATGATCCGGATCGTCTCACAGTCCTTCATCTCGCTGATCGTCTCCCAGTTTTTCCTTCAAATCATATGAAACACATTTCTACTCAGTAAAAACAGCAAAAGATAAGACTCAGTGTCTCAACAGGTCACTTCACATCTCAGACATGAGAACCTTCAAAGTTACACAGTGTTACCAGGAGAGAGGAGGACAGAACAGACAGAACAGACCTGACAGCATGAAGTCACACAAGCAGTCCAACAGTGACAGGTGTCGTGTCTGCAGGAGCGTCTGCACTCAGTAAAGGCAGATCCACGTTACTACTCTTCAATGTAACTCAAGTTAATGAAATATATCATCATATGGACTTTTTACAAAGTTATTCAAGCTCATACATCAAAATAAATGTTTTTATCCTTCTGAACTTATTGAAGTTTACTGTAAACAAAATGTTTTTTCATTATCATTTGACAGAATAATTCATCATTTAGTCTTTGAATATTTGTAAAATAAAAACCAGATGAGACGGTAAAGACTGGGCCTTAAAGACTGATGTCCAGCACGGTAACAGAAACTTAATCCATGACAAGTGATGAATAAAATCAACAGGACCAACAGTATTATCATGGTTATCATTATGATTAGTTTTATTTCTATAGGGAGGAATAACTCTAACTAAAATTAAAGCATAATCTATTGATTATTCTGCCGATTAATCGAGTAATCAGATAAGAAATATTGAGTGTTCTGCATTTTTTTCTATTACATTACTTTTGCTTTAGAACAATGGTAATATACAAAAGAGAAGATAAGACAGGTCTATTAAATGAACAACTATAAATTACTAAAGTAAAAATACTCAGTAAAGTAACTATTTTTACTGTAGATTTACTTTTACTGTTTTTACTTTACTTTTTAGTTTTCTTTTCAAGTACAAAGGTAAAAGTAAAGGTAGTAATGTCTGCAGAACCACAGACAGAAGATGGAACTAAGACTTTGAACTGAAACACCAGAATGTTTTGTTCACGTTAAAATCACAACATGTTTCTTCTGGAGCAGGACAGACGCTCCCAGACCCCCAGAGGACAGAGGACAGAGGACAGGGGACAGAGGACAGAGGACAGGGGACAGGGGACACAGGACTGGTTTACCAACATGCCACCTTTTTCTCCTCTTATGAGTTTGCACGTCTGTATTTAGTAATAAAAAAATACCATTAATAATATCATTAAAGTACAACAACAGCAATAAAAATGTTGATTTTTCAAAAAAGGAACCAATAACATGCAAGATTTTTAAATTGTAATTAAGTATTTTTACATGGTGGTATTAGTGTTTTACAGCAGGTCAGTGATCAGTGTTTCAGTGACTCTCTGTGGATCAGTGATTAGTTTTATTTATGGCGGCCGCCACATTAAAAACATCGACACCGAGACATGATTTTCTATTTTTTGAGCTGCGCACCTTTTTCAGTCGTGTCTAGAAGGTAACTCTTTATTTGCACAACTCTCGCGAGATTGTGTCCGCTATTTCCACTAAAATAATCAAACTCGCGCGATCTTTCGCAGGTCTAGGGTTCCCTTCCAGACACGACCCTCTCTGTCAAACTACAGACAGCAGACTGTCTGTAAACAGCAGGATGTTAAACTCTGCAGTGTTTCACACAAACACTTTATTTGTGTGAACATCCAGGTTTGGTTTGTCACCAACTTTGTCATTTTTATTTTTTAATCAGTCCGAGAGGACGACGGTATCAGTGATTGATTAGTGATCAGTCTGTCCTCCTCTCCTCCCTCACCTGTTCACTCTGCTGTGAGAAGATCTGAAAGTTTCTCACAGACAAACACAGACTCTCCTGTTTTACGTTTAGGCCTCTTTATACAGCTGTTTAATTTTATAAGCGCATCTGGTTGGTGATGATGTCATTAACCATCACGTTAGTTTGTGTTGTAATAAACTCCGTCATTAACATCAGTCTCCTCCACGCGCAGCTTCTCCGCTGCTGTGAAAACTGAATCACAGGAGGATCAATATGAAGGAAAAACATCCTGCTGATGAAGAAAGTCAACAGATCAGATACAGACAGAGAATCACTGACCTCCTCTGTGTGTCTGTACTGAGGAGCTGCACTGACAGAGAGGAGAGACGCTGCAGCCGTGTGATAATCAATTACATCAAAATTTAAATATCGGCGCTCATCAATACTCTGGTCTTTAATAACCACCATGTACAGTTGTTCGGATTTAAACAGATTTTAGTAATCAGATTACTCTATGAATTGTTTCAACCCTAAAATTAATGTCTTCCCTGTAATTTTCGCAGTTTGTAAAGTCATCCCGCGGCCCGGATGGGACCCTCAGGGGGGCCGGTTTTGGCCTGCAGGCCGTAAGTTTAACACCTTGCTCTTGATGTGCATTTCCGCGCGTGAAGCCAATCAAATGCGTGAGTCTCGTTCAATGCGTGAGAGCAGGCAGCTCTGCTCTGATGTATATTTAGAGTGAAGTCCTGTAGTTTAGATGAAGTGAATAAATGTTTTAAAATGATCAATAATCGTGCAGCAGGTTGAATCACAGAATGTTTGGAACTAGATGTTCATATATTTCATTAACTTTAGTGACAGAAGCTCCGCCATTACTGAGTGCAGGCGCGCTCCCGTGGACAGGGACACACTTCTTATCAGGGATACCAAACTGGACACAACACCAACTTACTGCCGCTTCATCATCAATCCTCTGGACTCTTCCTCAGTATTTTACTCCAGGGTTTGAGCACACAGTAGATGCTAATCACGTTAGCCGTGATGCTAACACCAGGGTCAACCGATAAATACACAGTAAAGACATAAACATGATCAAACTTACCGCTGCTGGTCACAGACAGTCGGTACTGATCCAAACCTGAGCTTCAGTGACGAACTGAATCCTGATTTGTTGTTTTTGTCCTCATGGAAGAACCAGTCTGTAACACACACACACTTCACTTTACCAGTGTTGTGAGGACATTTCCATCAATAATAACATTAATCCTCCGGGTCTTTTCCGGGTCAGATGATGGCGGCAGATGAAGATCTGTGTGTTTGTTCCTGCGGCAAACAGCAGAACAGTCGGTTCCTTCCACATGTTCCTTTACCGAAGCAGCGTTAGTGAGGACAAGATGGCGACTGCGAGGTGGACTGACACCGAGCACGAGGACGGTCACCTGTCCGGAGGTGTGGCTTCCTCCCTTCTGACGTCACATGGAGAGGCAAATCTGAACACAGGACACATATTTTCACTGGAAAAACTATAAAGAAGTGCATTTTACATGATATGAGATAATAATATCAGAGAATATCCAGGATACACAAAACAGACCAGAGTTTATTTTATTCTGAGGACGTCCAGACAGCAGCAGAATTCATTTATTTATTTATTTATTTATTTATTTATTCATTCATTTATTTATTTAATTTGGGTAAGAAAGCATCTCTACATGGATTAAATTCTCTTTCCAAGTTTATTATTATTATTATTATTATCATCATCATCATCATCATCATCATTAAAAACTATAGTTTTTAATTGTGCAACAGAGCTCTGCTTTATTCTAAATCTGGATTTACTGGATTTGATTAAAGATCATCGTCGATAAAATTGAAAATAAAAAAAGCGTCCAGGTTTACATTAATCATCTTTCCTGTAACATCATTTTCATTATCAGTTAATCTGTTGATCAGGTCACTTTAATCAATCAATTGTTTGGTCCCTAAAATGTCATAAAAAATGATTCCCTCAAAAATATTCAGTTTACTGTCAGAGAATGTTCACATTTAAGAAGCTGAAATCAGAGAATTAGATATTTTTTAGTTTTAAAAAATGACTCACAGTGATTGATAAAGTGATAAGATAAACTCTGTTGCATGATTAAAAATTAATCCCAGTTTAAGTAAATCAAAGTTTACTGATGTAAACAGACAAGAGTTTAATCCATGCAGAGATGCTTTCTTACAGTTTTTCAGTTGAATAGATTCTGACAGGATTAATTCAATGTTTTTGAGTCATTTTATGGATCAAACAACTGATCGATTAATGGAGAAAATGATCAACAGATTAATTGATGATGAAAGTGACTGTTACAGGAAAGACGATTAACATAAACCTGGGAATTTTTTTGTTGCAATTTTGAAGAGTTAAAAATGGACATTTAAAAGTTTAAAGTAAAGAAAGTTTAACGTTTGGTGCAACATAATTTAAGGTTATCAGAACAATTGATTGATTATCAGAATAGCTGGTGATGAATTAAATGACAGTGACAGTGATTGTTTCAGCTCTTCTTCGTCCACCTGTGATCAGACTCAGTGTCTCTCGTGTGCAGACAGACGGACAGTAGAAGCTCAGACTGTCTCTCAGAGGTGAAGCAGCAGGTGACGTCTGACAGGGAGACACGTGGGCGGAGCGTCGACTCTGTTCATGAGGATGAATGATGGATATTTCTGAATATAAAGTGCTGCTGCTGCTGCTGCTGCTGAGTGACGGAGGAGACGCAGCAGAGCAGGTGAGTCTCCTGCTTCATATCTCAGTTTCACTTCAGGCTCCTCACTGACGCTTCAGACGCTTCAGAAGGTTAATTCATGAGGAGGTTTTTAATTTGACCTTTTTTATTTGGAAATCCACTTTTTTTTCTGTATGATATTAAGTTTATATCATATTTGATATGTCAGGCATTTATCAAGGTTCATTTTGATTTTACTATTATTATTTTTCATTTCGAATTGTTCATGATTTTTGGTAAATTTGACCCATTTCAATTAGTTTGGTTCTTTTTTTTCCAAACAGGAGCTTTTTTATTTCTCCTTGTGGTCGATGTAACACAGATAATGACAGCAGAGAAAGAGTCTGAGTGAAAATGAATTCAAATATTGTTAATAATTGTTTGCAACATCCGAGTGATCAGAATGACAGCAAGTTAAAACATAAATATCTAAATAATAACAGTGTATTTGTGACTGTGGTGAAATAATTCAGTGTGTCATAAAATTCAACAGAACGACTGAGGGATTCACAGATTAATTAAACCTGCTGCATCATGTTTATATTCTCACATTTCAAACATGATTTCACTGTAAAATAAGGTATAAAATATCAAAAGTACACATTTTTCTCTGTCCTGTAGTTCTGTTTGTTCATCCAGATAGTTTTGATGTGAGCTGCAGAGTTTTGGAGATTCAGATCAGCTGTAGATTGATCTGATTCTCTCCTGTATAATGAACAGGATCAATAGTTCTTCTCTGCTTGTATCTAAGAAAAGATGAGTTGAGAGATTCAGAGTTCTGACTAACAAACCTCCTGTTTTTAATTGAAGACAGATAAATGTCTCTTTTTAAACAGTTTTGTTTACAGACTTTTGTATAAACTGCAGCGTTCATACAGCTGCTGGAAATCCTTGAAAACACTTGAATTTTAATGTTTTCAAGGTTTGAAAAGTGTTTGAAACTGTAATCACATTACTTTCATAATAAACTGCTGCCTGACTGAATTAGTTAATTAACTTTTTAGATAAGGAAATAAAAATAAGTCAGATATTTCCTGAGCCAGACTGTTCAGGAAGTTAATGATTAATCATTAAACACTTAACTGTCAAATAAGAATTTAACCACTTAAACATGTATTAATTGATAATTAATCAATAGTCTAGAAATGGCATTAATTGCACCTCGTGTCTGTTGGAGCCGTTCGTTAGATAAAGAAACTTAAAATTAAAATAAGAAATAAGAAATAAGATATTTAATTTTTTAATTTATATTTTATTAATTATTAATCAATTACTCAGTTGTTAACATTTTCAATTCTTGGTTAAAGAAAATGCACAAAACTCTAAACTCTAACAGGAAGTCAAGTCTACTTACAGACACATCTAGAAACTTGAAACTTTGTCGTTTTCCTTTAATTTGTCTCCATTTTAGAATTTTATCACAAAACAGTTTAGTTTGATAAAAGCAGAATAACATCTGATTTAATCTGATGAAGAGGTGAAATAATCATTTTGTAAATAAATATGTCATTAATCACAGCTGTAAGCAGCTGGAAAAGACTGAAAATGCAACTTGAAAGTGTCTGAATTTGACTTTGGAAACAGGTGTCAAACTTTGTTGTGTTAAAAAACATATGAATGAAATCTTATTTGCCACGCCCACCTTTCTGATTGGCTGTCAGTCAAAACATCATTCATCCCGTCATCAGCTGTCAGTGTGGAGCTGAACCTCCACAGAGCAGCTCTGCTCCTCAAATTTAGTGCTAACTCACAAAAAAAGAGACGTTTTTGAAGCAGACGATCAAACCGACTGACCAGCTGACAAAAACATCCAAACAAGTTCTGACCAAGTGAATCTTAAAGAACAGATGTTCTGCCACATGTAAGAACGGTTACGAGTTCTTCATGATAATTCTCAACAGCTGATTCAAGGATCAAACACTCCTGATCAATAATCCATAATTTCTGTGATGGTTTGCATTAGCCCTGTGTGTAGAGAGAGCTGGAGGCGTGTCCTCAGCTGGTCGCCATCTCTGTCTCCATCTAGTGGCTGAATAGAAGTACGACACCAGTTCAAGCCAGGTGGAGGGAAAGACTGTCTACAGGCCTCATTCACACCTTTTCAACCATTCAGGTCCTTTTATTCTCCAATTATCAGCTGTTTCGTGTACAGATTACTTTATTTCTGCAGTAGAATCTACCGGAACTACTTTCTATCTACTGGAAAGAGTCGAAGAGATGATTTGTGGAAAGAGTTGCTGCAGTTGAGTTTTGTTTTTTGTTGTTGTTGTTGTTGTTGTTGTTGTTGTTGTTGTTGTTGTTGTTTCGAGCACCACAGGCTGAGTGTCCTCTAGTTCTATTATATGTGAGAGAAATCAGACTCTACAGCTGACGCCTCCAAAGATCCAAAGCTCTGCAACAACTACGTATTTTTTTTTCTGTGTGTGTGTGTGTGTGTGTGTGTGTGTGTGTGTGTGTGTGTGTGTGTGTGTGTGTTTCAGGAAACATGGGACGAGGACCTGAGTCTAACCTCAACACCTCTGTTTGGCTCCGCCCCTGCGTTAATGCCTCCTGTCAGCCTCCCATCCGAGCAGCATGTCCGTACAGCACGGCTCAGCTGATCCTCATCGTCATGGTAACCACGTCCCTCAGCGTGGTCACCGTCCTGGGCAACACGCTGGTGATCCTGTCCATCAAGGTGAACCGTCACCTGCGGACCATCAATAACTACTTCGTGCTGAGCCTGGCAGTGGCCGACCTGATCATCGGCCTGCTGTCCATGAACCTGTACACGCTCTACCTGCTGCAGGGCCGCTGGCCCCTGGGGGCCACTGTCTGCGACATGTGGCTTGTTGTGGACCACGTGGTGAGCAGCGCCTCCGTCATGAATCTGCTGATCATCAGTTTGGATCGGTACCTCTGTATGACGCGGCCACTCAGTTACCCGGTGCGGAGGACCAGCAGGATGGCCGGTCTGATGATCGGCGCCGCCTGGCTGCTGTCCTTCATCCTCTGGACCCCCGCCATCCTCTGCTGGCAGACGGCCGGGGGCAAACGTGTCGTCCCTGACGGGGAGTGTTACACACAGCTCCTCGTCAGCCCTGCTGTCACTCTGGCGACGACGCTTCCTTCTTTTTACCTTCCGGCGCTCGTCATGGTCAGCCTGTACAGCCGCCTGTCCGCCGCCAGCCACAGTCGACTGAACGCGCTCCAGTCAGGACGAGGCACGCTCAGAACGTCCAGTCCATCCATAAAAGACTTCCTCTTGAAACGACGCAGCTGGGTGACTAGCGACCTGGACTCAGACCTGTCTGTGAACCAATCAGAGTCCAGCTCTACGAAGCCCAGAGGGAACCAGAAAGGGTCCAGAAGTCCGTCTGACGTCTGTCTGTCCCCTCTGCAGTGTCATCCTCGGGCTGCTGCCCGCCACCCCAGAGACGAAGAATTAAACAAGATCGAAAACGACTCTTCGTCCAACGCCGACCTCCACAAGACGGCGTTGGCAGCTTTCTCCGCCTGTCCCAGCTTCAAGTCTCAGGAGAGACGGAGGCGTCGAGTGATGGCGAGGGAGAGGAGGGTCACCAAGACCATCCTGGCCATCCTCCTGGCCTTCATCCTCACCTGGACACCCTACAACGTCCTGGCCGTCATCGCTGCCTTCTGTCACGTGTGCGTCCCTGGCGTCCTGTGGACCACAGGATACTGGCTCTGTTACATCAACAGTGCCATCAACCCCGGCTGTTACGCCCTGTGTAACGTCACGTTCAGGAAAACCTTCTGCAGCCTCCTGCGCTGCCGCCGCCTCAAGCTGCGGTGACGCTGCTGACTTCTTCTCAGCTGCTGGCAGGTACAGGAGGACATGTTCTGTCTTTGTGGTCCATTGGTCAAAGGAGATTTTATTTGGATCCCCTAAAAAATAAAAGACTGGAAAAAAAATCTGCAGAATTTAAGATTTATATCTGCAGTGCATCTTTTATAAAGCATTTAAAAAGTGCTGATTGTTTTAAAAAAAATAATAAGAGCCTGTTAATTTCATCCAAATGAACCGAACTAACTTACTTCAATAGATTTTTGAGTTTTGAGCCCAACTCACTCAACTCTAAAGTTTTAAAAAAGTTTCATCAGATAAAGTTTTGCTGAGATAATTTACTTTTCGTCTTTATACAAAACTTGAATCTTTGAGTTTTAGAAACCCCCAAAAATTTAATTTCAAAACTTGAGTAAAATGGTTGAAGTAAGTTGCCTTGAAAGTTTGAGTTTTCTCAACTTTTTTTTCAGTTTGTTTTCTTGATGAGAGGAAATAAAAAGATTGAGACGGCCTGTTAACTCAGCATAATGCATTTATTTTTTATTTATAAAGTATTTCATGTGTATAAACGTGTCAAGATAATATATGTTGATGTAGAAATGACAGTAACAACGGTCAGGGACGTTCATTAATGACCAGATTAAAATCAGTTTGAAGTGCTTTTCTTTCAGTTGTCACACCTCTAAATACTACAATACCCATGAGCCTCGGCCAACTTCTCTCTGAAAAAACAGAAATCATCATCATGATTTTGTTGAATAAATGTGGAACAAAACATTTCTCTGTAGCGGCTGAACTGATGTAAAATCTAAAAGTAAAACGAGAAACTTTTCTCTAAAACTGTGATCTTTAGCTTCAGTTTGCTGCAGAGTTCTCTCAGGGTTTTAAAGGGAAAGTTCATAATATTTGAGGTGTGGTTGTACGAGGTACTACCTACAGCAGGTGGAGGTCGACATGCTGCCAGTTTGGAGACGCAGCAGGAGTATCAGTGTAGGAAGCTGAACACTGTCCTGCTGTGGACAGGGTCGGATTTTAGACACCTAACGTATCATTCAAGTGTACATATACTTATACTTATATACTATAATTAGAATATTTTCACTGCATTACGTTGCTTTAAGACTCACTTTTCTGACAGGAAACCTCCGTTATATAAGACAAATACCACATGTAATATTTAATATATGTACAGATATGATACCTGGTGTTAACGAGTGTCTTGGGTGACCAGATCTCAGGTGGACAGTGTTAAATATAATTTTAAATGAATCACCAAAACATGTTGTGATCTGATCACTCAAAAAACTTACAGAGGAGGATTTGACCACATATGTATGTAGTAATAATACAATAACTGTCTTATCTTTTTATCTGTAATGTACAAATAGTTGATAAAAACACAAACAGCAGAGTTCAGATTTGTTGAAGCCACAGGAAGTAAGTTGATCATGTGACTGTTTTGATTCTCTCAGGTCTGGAATTAAGTCATTTTTAGAACCAGCTAACTTTGGTCTTTGATAAACACAAATTTACTGAGACAAAATATCGAGAACTGAAGCCAAAACTAATGGCACAATAACAACAAGTGATAATTACATTGTATGAAGACAAAACTGTATTAGTACAATTAGCTGATAATTAGCCCACATCAGTAATCAATACACACATCTTCTTGTCAATTCAGCATCAATATAATCAATAAAAATAAACTGTATTTGTGTACTTTACGTTTTGTTTTTCGTCTCCTCGAGGCTCAGGTTAAAGGGGAAGTGAAGTTACTTCAGTCAGCTGTAACGTGGCTACATGAGCAGAATAGTTACTGAGAGGCCGTGTGTTGTGTTCAATGTCACAGGAGAGAAATAAAAACTCTGTTCATCAGTGTTACTACAGCGTCCTCCTGCATTCTTCACAGCACAGTCGTGTTAAAAGCTAATTACCACAGATAAATGTTACCAGCAGAAACACTGAGCTAAGCTAATGTTAGCTAGTTAACTGTAGCGACGGTGGTCTCTTGAATATTATGGGGTTTTCCTCTGTCAGTCAGTGCTGGATGAAGCTCTCCTCTCCACTCCACCTCCCAGTAACTCGGCCCAGTCAGAGTCTCTCCACACACAAACTGCTGCTGCTTCAACCTCTGTGGATCATCAGGACACAGCTGATCCTCTCAACACAAACTCCTTCATCATCATCACTCTGACTGAGATCATGGCCTCCAGCTGATGAGAGAAGCAGAGAGACAGCAGGAGTCATAAATCAGTGTTTACAGAGACTCTTCTTCATCACATCCAGTATAAAGAGCAGCAGGACTTCAGTCCTGTTCAGAGCACAAGTGGAGCGGCTGTGGAGCGAAGCTGCTTCCTTTCAGCTCTCATGTTAACCTGTTGGAGTCGACACACTGAGCTGGAAGCTCACAGACCATCAGGTCTGTTGACTCTGCAGATTTCACTCAAGTACACAGTGGAAATAACCTGCTGAGAGTCCCTGAACGCATCATGACTGCAGAAACACAGAGACATTCACTGCTCACTTTAATGATGGATTTACTGCTGTTAGAGTTCAAAGCTGTTAAAAACCAGAGTCTCACTTTGAATATTTCATCTACTTTTCAAATATTAACATGATAAACATGTGAACATTCAAAATATTTGGACAAAACTAAAGACACATGGACAGATATATATATTTATGATGTTAAAGGTCCTACATGTTCATACAAAGACTGAAGACAAATCATCAGCTGTGGTTCCTGGACTTCAGCAGGTTCTGGTCTGTACAAAGACCACATGGTTACTAAATGTAACCATGGTTCTATGAAATAAGAGCCAGTGATTTGCAGGCTTCAGTCAGACTGATCTGAGATCTGTGACAAAGATGAACTGATCAATTGTTTAGTGTTGAAACAAAGACTTTGAGATCCTGAAGCCTGTCACCGTTCTCCTCTCACAGCTTCACTGAGGAAAACAGGAAATACTGGATCTTTACTTTGATTCAAACTGTGTTTACTTCAATACTGCTGAAACCAGCATGGACTGACTCCGCCCCTCTACTGACCTCACAGTCTCCAGTCGACAGTGTGGACTCTCCACAAGATCAAGCAGCTGCTTCACATCTGAATCCTGCAGGTTGTTGTAGCTCAGGTCCAGTTCTGTCAGATGGGAGGGGTTGGACTTCAGAGCTGAGACCAGAGAAGCACAGCTGATCTCTGACAAACTGCACCACCTCAATCTGAATAAAGAATAAATGATGAAGATAAAAATCCATTTATAATCCAATCAGATGTGTTGAGGTTTTAAATGTGCAGCTCAACATTACTATGTCCTAATCAATGAACTTTTCTCTAAAATGAGCAGAGTGACTTTGTCATTGTGTTATTGTGGATCATCATAATGTCAGCCTTCTACACACATCATCCAAATGTCAGCACAACATTCACACACCTATTCATGTCAACACACATTAATAACATGCTGCTGATCTCAGACCAGTCTGGAATAATCATCAAATCAGACATGTTGTTACTTTCACTTTCATTCTCTTCTGTTTCTTCTCATTCAAACAATCATGTGTCATTTGATGAAAAATACAGACACATGTTTTCTGTACAATTTCAAAATGTTCAATATGAAATCAATCAGACTTTATCAAATAAATATTCATTTCATCAAGTCCTGAACTTTACAAACATGTTTAACAGCTGTCCCAGCACTTCTGCTGTTTCTGCTACGTTTAACTCAATAGTTAATAATCATGCAGCTTTATTTTGAAGTTATGTTTTGGTGTTTTTGTCTTTATTGGACAGGACAGCTGAAGAGCAGACAGGAAAGGGGGTAGAGAGAGAGGGGAGGACATGCAGCAAAGGGCTGCAGGCAGGAGTTGAACCAGCAGCTGCTGCAGAGGACTAACAGCCTCCATACATGAGGCAGACGCTCTACCAACTGAGCTACAGGGCCGCCCTGTTAATAAGCATGAACCTTTAAAAAATATACAATACAGAACAGGTCAAGCCTCTGGTTTCATCACAAATTGATTCTTCTTTATTCTAGACTTTTTAAAACTTGCTGCTCCAGTTGTGGTCGGCTACATTACACATATTTTGAAGCTTTCAGTCAAGGCTCAATCCTGGGGTCTGTCCTGTTCACACTTTATATCAATGATATGACCTCAGCTGTCACTGGCTGGAATATTCATCTTTATGCAGATGACACCATTTTGTTGTGTATTGTGAATGATGCACACTCTGACATAAATTCCCTCCAACACTGCTTTTCTCGTCTACAAGTTGCACTCAGTAATAATAAACTGCTTCTCAATGCAGACAAATCTAAATTCATGTTGTTCAGCACATCAAAAAATATGAACCTTGACAGCCTCATCATCTCCACCAACAATGGTACAAATACTGAAAGGCTCACAGAGTAGAAGTACTTTGGTATTTGGATCCATGAAAAGTTCACCTTTAAATATCATGTTTCCAAGCTGCTGACTTCTCTACCAATGAAAACTGCTTTCTTTTATAGAAACAGACTCTCCTTTCTGCTGCAGTGTAGAAAGATGCTTGTTGAGGAAACTTTTTTTTTATCAGTCTCAGACTGTGGTGATATTTTATACATGCACACCTCTGCTGCCACTCTGAAGCCCCTGGACTCTGTTTATCACTCTGCCTTCAGATTCATCACTGGAGACAGTTATAACAGCCATCATTGTGACTTGTATACTAAGGTTGGGTGTCCCTCTCTCTGTGTAAGACGTGAAAGACACTGGCTTTTATTGATTTATAAAGATCTTATGGCTCTTTTACCTTCGTACATCAGTTCAATCATTTCTTTTGATGTGGGCTCTTATCAAACTCGGTCTAGTGACTGGATTACACTGCAGCTGTCGACTGATTTTACTCAATCTGGAAAATCCACTTTTTCATATTGTGCACCTGTAATGTTGATCAACAGGCAGAACAATTTAAAGCTTTCCTCATTTTTATCCACAGGACAATTTCAATCTTTAACTGTACTGCATTTTAGTTCTAGATGTTCCTGTTTTACCTGATTAATGTCTTCTACATTTGAACTGTTTTTATTTATTATTGACACTTTGATTTATTTTTACATTTTTATTGTGGCTTTTATTGTTTTTTACTTCTTGTTGCCGCTTTTATGTACGTTTCTCTTTGGTGTTTTCTGTGTCTAAGTGCTTTTTTGATTTCTTGATGTCTCACATGGAACAAAGATGATAAATGTTGATTTAATTTGGCAGCACATTGAAGGATAAATCCTACAGTTTCCTTAATAACATGAATCCAGTTTGACTTCAGACTAAATTCACAGATAAACTGTTCAGACTGACAAACTTTAAAAAAGAGCTGTTGTGATTTGTGCTGAAACAAACCCAGAAAACAAGAGAACTGAAGGAAATTTAAAACTTCTCTTGTGGATTTCATTTTGGTAGATATACACTGTACAAGAGCAAAATACATGAACTGACCTCAGAGTCTCCAGTCGACAGTGTGGATTCTCCAGTCCAGCTGACAGAAGCTTCACTCCTGAATCCTCCAGGTCTCTGTTGTAGCTCAGGTCCAGTTCTGTCAGATGGGAGGGGTTGGACTTCAGAGCTGAGACCAGAGAAGCACAGCTGATCTCTGACAAACTGCAGCCCCTCAATCTGAATAAAGAATAAATGATGAAGATAAAAATCCATTTATAATCCAATCAGATGTGTTGAGGTTTTAAATGTGCAGCTCAACATTACTATGTCCTAATCAATGAACTTTTCTCTAAAATGAGCAGAGTGACTTTGTCATTGTGTTATTGTGGATCATCATAATGTCAGCCTTCTACACACATCATCCAAATGTCAGCACAACATTCACACACCTATTCATGTCAACACACATTAATAACATGCTGCTGATCTCAGACCAGTCTGGAATAATCATCAAATCAGACATGTTGTTACTTTCACTTTCATTCTCTTCTGTTTCTTCTCATTCAAACAATCATGTGTCATTTGATGAAAAATACAGACACATGTTTTCTGTACAATTTCAAAATGTTCAATATGAAATCAATCAGACTTTATCAAATAAAAATTCATTTCATCAAGTCCTGAACTGTACAGACATGTTTAACAGCTGTCCCAGCACTTCTCAGCTTCAGAACTGTAGAAATTAGAATAAAAAGAAGTAAAAATATGATTAATTTCAGATGGAAGTGTTCATAGTACACCATGAATGTTTTTGATACAGTCTATAGAAGCTTGACGTTCTGATTGTTTTAACTTTCTGCATATTCATAGTGTTTTGTTTGGGTTTTGAAGTGAAGAAATTCTGCCTGTGCAGAAGAAAGAGATCTGTAAGTCGACTTTGCAGCAGATAAGAATTTCTGCCTGTCCTCAATATAATTTAACGTTTGTTGGGATTCAAGAAAACTTATTTCCTGGTCTGATTCCTCGAGTTTCTCTTGATGAATTCTGTTCAGATACGAAGAAAAGGAGATGCAAACTCCTCTTCTATGACACGGGGTTGATTCCCAGAGTATGTATGGGTTGACTTCTGACTGACGATTGTCTTGTATGAAGTCACTCACTCTTTCAGTAACGTTAGTTAGAAAATCATTATTTTGTAAAAGAGTCGTGTTAAATCTCCATCTTTTGACTTTGACTGAACCCAAGAAGTTTTCCACAGAAAAGATAATAGGAGAGGGTCAGACAAAAGCAGATGACGTCCCGTCACTCTGGAGGTTTATTTAACAAGTGATGGAGAAACAAAGAAATCATCAATACGAGAGAACGAACGATGACGTGAGGAGAAAACAGTGTCATTGGTGGAAGGATGTAATAATCAGCAGATATCTACAACATTTCAATCTTTTAAAAAGGATGATAAAGAAAAAGATGAAAGTGTGTGTGAAGCTGGAGCAGAGCTGAGTAGAGTCAATATAAGGCTCGACTAACAGCTGAAAATCCCCCTCGAGAATCAAGATGGCGTCTGAAAAGTTTAACAAAGTTCATTTAATTGAGTCAAAGAGTTTGATGTGAAAATCATTAGAATCATATATTGAATCTTTGGAACTGTTTAACACAGAAATGACATGATAAAATCTGCCTTCATTATCTGAACCAGAAGCTCTTCATGTTAAATTGAACTTCCTTCTAATCAATATCAACACCACCTTGGTCTTAGTCGGGGCAGAAGAGAAAACTGCCACCATCTACAGTTTGTTCTGAAATCTGCTCATATCAACAGATTTGAAGGGGGTTTCCTCAACAAAAGCATTTCAACGTTCTTTTATTTGAAATATTCTGAGCATTTTAGTCTTTTTACAGGAGAGTTTAACCCTCAAACATTCAAAGTCAACATTTGAAGACTGCTCATATTTTCCTATGAATAACAAAACCTGCCAATACATCATTAATACTAAAGACCATAAACCCAAACAAGACATAAAAAGAAAACATCAAATATAGCATGAAATCCCTGTAATAACTACCTGAGATACAACAGACACACAAACGTACAAATAAACAATCTACAGTTTGACAAACAAAATGAAAGTCAATAAAAAGAGTCAGTATGTCAGGAGAGCATCAGTCAAAGCTCCTGTAAAGTGACTGTGAGAAGGATCATATTAGGAAGCCAGAGTTTCCTGATAGAAGCTGGAGACGCTCAGTCTGAACTTGTTTTACACAATGAAGAGAAAAACCAGAGAAAATGACAAGCAGGAGGAGAAAAAGAACAAAAAACTAAATGAAGACTTCATTTAATTTAATTTATTAATTATTTTCACCAGTCTTCTTTTTTCCTGAATATATAATCACCTTTCCCTCATATAGAATATAAGTGTTCCTTAATTAGAGGATAATAAGATGGAGGTTAGGAGTGAAGGAGAGAGAGAGAAAAAAAGAAGGAAGAAAAAAACATAAAGTAGAAAGAACTTAGCTGAGAATATCAATATCTTCAGTATCTAACAGAAAAAGGAAGATCTTTCAATCATACGACTATAATTCAAATCAATCAGTTTGTCTAAATGATCTTGTGTGTTTGTTTCTGGTCTGGTTTCCTTCTATTCCCTCCTTGTTGTGTCTGAACCCAGCAGCTCCACTTCATCCCTCGACTCCACTGTTAAATATTGTTAACCAACCACTAATGATGACACTTTAAATGGTGGAGGAAGAGAGAAGGAGGGGATCAGATAATCAATTTATTTCACCGTCATATCAGATTCTTCAAGGAAGACTGTGTCATTATACAACAAATCAATAAACAAATAAATAAATAAAACCAGAGGTTGAGAGGAAAAATAAGATTCCAAAAGAATCACACATTTAAATCACAGTATCAGTCAGTGTCATCAATTAAAAATATAAAGTTAAAAATTAAACAACCAAAAAAATTCATTTTGTCTGTAAATTGATGAAAATTAAAGAGTCTGAGAATCTAGAAAATATATCACATGTTGAAGTGTCGCCTGTCGTTGGTCAAACATCAGACACCAAACTTCAAACACCTGAATCTGTGTGTGTGTGTGTGTGTGTGTGTGTGTGTGTGTGTGTGTGTGTGTGTGTGTGTGTGTGTGTGTGTTTATGTATCAGTTCCAGTAAAATACTGTGTTGTGAAGGTTTTGTATAAAAAGACATTCCTGAACATGTGTTGAACTTGTTTGACTTTTTTGATTTCTTGATGTCTCACATGGAACAAAAATGATAAATGTTGATTTAATTTGGCAGCACATTGAAGGATAAATCCTACAGTTTCCTTAATAACATGAATCCAGTTTGACTTCAGACTAAATTCACAGATAAACTGTTCAGACTGACAAACTTTAAAAAAGAGCTGTTGTGATTTGTGCTGAAACAAACCCAGAAAACAAGAGAACTGAAGGAAATTTAAAACTTCTCTTGTGGATTTCATTTTGGTAGATATACACTGTACAAGAGCAAAATACATGAACTGACCCCAGAGTCTCCAGTCGACAGTGTGGACTCTCCAGTCCAGCTGACAGAAGCTTCACTCCTGAATCCTTCAGGTCTTCGTTGTCACTCAGGTCCAGATGTGTCAGATGGGAGGGGTTGGACTTCAGAGCTGAGACCAGAGAAGCACAGCTGATCTCTGACAAACTGCAGCCCCTCAATCTGAATAAAGAATAAATGATGAAGATAAAAATCCATTTATAATCCAATCAGATGTGTTGAGGTTTTAAATGTGCAGCTCAACATTACTATGTCCTAATCAATGAACTTTTCTCTAAAATGAGCAGAGTGACTTTGTCATTGTGTTATTGTGGATCATCATAATGTCAGCCTTCTACACACATCATCCAAATGTCAGCACAACATTCACACACCTATTCATGTCAACACACATTAATAACATGCTGCTGATCTCAGACCAGTCTGGAATAATCATCAAATCAGACATGTTGTTACTTTCACTTTCATTCTCTTCTGTTTCTTCTCATTCAAACAATCATGTGTCATTTGATGAAAAATACAGACACATGTTTTCTGTACAATTTCAAAATGTTCAATATGAAATAAATCAAACTTTATCAAATAAAAATTCATTTCATCAAGTCCTGAACTTTACAGACATGTTTAACAGCTGTCCCAGCACTTCTCTGCTTCAGAACTGTAGAAATTAGAATAAAAAGAAGTAAAAATATGATTAATTTCAGATGGAAGTGTTCATAGTACACCATGAATGTTTTTGATACAGTCTATAGAAGCTTGACGTTCTGATTGTTTTAACTTTCTGCATATTCATAGTGTTTTGTTTGGGTTTTGAAGTGAAGAAATTCTGCCTGTGCAGAAGAAAGAGATCTGTAAGTCGACTTTGCAGCAGATAAGAATTTCTGCCTGTCCTCAATATAATTTAACGTTTGTTGGGATTCAAGAAAACTTATTTCCTGGTCTGATTCCTCGAGTTTCTCTTGATGAATTCTGTTCAGATACGAAGAAAAGGAGATGCAAACTCCTCTTCTATGACACGGGGTTGATTCCCAGAGTATGTATGGGTTGACTTCTGACTGACGATTGTCTTGTATGAAGTCACTCACTCTTTCAGTAACGTTAGTTAGAAAATCATTATTTTGTAAAAGAGTCGTGTTAAATCTCCATCTTTTGACTTTGACTGAACCCAAGAAGTTTTCCACAGAAAAGATAATAGGAGAGGGTCAGACAAAAGCAGATGACGTCCCGTCACTCTGGAGGTTTATTTAACAAGTGATGGAGAAACAAAGAAATCATCAATACGAGAGAACGAACGATGACGTGAGGAGAAAACAGTGTCATTGGTGGAAGGATGTAATAATCAGCAGATATCTACAACATTTCAATCTTTTAAAAAGGATGATAAACAAAAAGATGAAAGTGTGTGTGAAGCTGGAGCAGAGCTGAGTAGAGTCAATATAAGGCTCGACTAACAGCTGAAAATCCCCCTCGAGAATCAAGATGGCGTCTGAAAAGTTTAACAAAGTTCATTTAATTGAGTCAAAGAGTTTGATGTGAAAATCATTAGAATCATATATTGAAGCTTTGGAACTGTTTAACACAGAAATGACATGATAAAATCTGCCTTCATTATCTGAACCAGAAGCTCTTCATGTTAAATTGAACTTCCTTCTAATCAATATCAACACCACCTTGGTCTTAGTCGGGGCAGAAGAGAAAACTGCCACCATCTACAGTTTGTTCTGAAATCTGCTCATATCAACAGATTTGAAGGGGGTTTCCTGAACAAAAGCATTTCAACGTTCTTTTATTTGAAATATTCTGAGCATTTTAGTCTTTTTACAGGAGAGTTTAACCCTCAAACATTCAAAGTCAACATTTGAAGACTGCTCATATTTTCCTATGAATAACAAAACCTGCCAATACATCATTAATACTAAAGACCATAAACCCAAACAAGACATAAAAAGAAAACATCAAATATAGCATGAAATCCCTGTAATAACTACCTGAGATACAACAGACACACAAACGTACAAATAAACAATCTACAGTTTGACAAACAAAATGAAAGTCAATAAAAAGAGTCAGTATGTCAGGAGAGCATCAGTCAAAGCTCCTGTAAAGTGACTGTGAGAAGGATCATATTAGGAAGCCAGAGTTTCCTGATAGAAGCTGGAGACGCTCAGTCTGAACTTGTTTTACACAATGAAGAGAAAAACCAGAGAAAATGACAAGCAGGAGGAGAAAAAGAACAAAAAACTAAATGAAGACTTCATTTCATTTAATTAGGGGGCCAAGCCCGCGGGGACTGGGGAACGCGGATGCAAGCATACGCGTTTCCCAGTACCAGCGGTGCTGGGAACCCTATTGTTTTCGCTCAGATTTTTATTATTTTTATTCTTCCGCCAATAAAAGTCCTGCTGCAGGCTAAACCGTGCAAGTTTGGACGATGCAAATTTGAGGGCTGGCCCACACCCTGGCACGTACCTCAGACGCAAAAAACTGCACATGTACGCCTGCAGGGGGCGCTATAACCAAGGACAACGCGTTTTGGCCTAAAACTCCCACACCGTATGTCGCACATTCAAAAACCTTATATCCCCATATTCCTTGAATGGAGCTGAGTCACTTTGTAATTGGCCACGCCCACTTCCGCCTAAATAATTTTTTCGCAAAATCGCAAAAACTGGCAAACCAGCTTTTTCGAACTCCTCCTAGGGATTTTGTTCGATCTGCACGAAAATTGGCCCGGACACTCTTCTGCTCCTCCTGACAAAAAGTTATCAAAAGATTTTTTTTGGGTTGAAAATTCCGCGAATTATTAACGAACAAATTTCCGTAGCTAGCCGTAAAAATGGAAAATGTTGCATATCTCAGTCAAAGTAAATGCTATCGACACCAAATCAGAGATCCTTGGTTGGCATGAGACTGGGAGCCTATGAGCTGAATTTGGCGAATTTTGGCGCCTAGGGGGCGCTAGAGATATGGGAAGTTTATATCTCTAGAACGGCTGCACCGATTTCTACGAAATTTGGTTCGTACGACGTAGGGCCGGTCCTGAGGCCATATCTTCAAGGGGGTCATGACAGGTCAATGTGGGCGGGGCTTATTACAAGATAAACAAAAAAAATTAATTTCTGCCAAAGTATAATACTTAGGGTTTTGAAATTTTATGGGTACATGTAGAATAGGACTCAGACCCCGCCTACCGAAAATCGCGTTTGTGCTCCACTAGGGGGCGCTATAACGCATTTTTGCCTATAACTTCCACATTTTAAATGACACCTTGAAAATTCTTATATTGCCGTATTCCCTGAATAGCGCTGGATTTTCTGACGTAGGCCCCGCCCACTTTCGCCGAAAATTCCCGTCGCTAAGTCGCCACATGTCCGAAACCTACTTTTTCGAACTCCTCCTACAGTTTAAGCGCCATGTGAGCCAAACTTTGCACATACGATGTCTAGACGTGTCTGATCTAAAGTTATCAAAGGAATCGTTGAACGACAAAAAATTCGCTAATTATAACCGAACGATTTTTTGGCTAGCTCAAAAAACGCATGTTGTGTCATATTTCGGTCAAACTACAGTCTTTCGACTTCAAACTTAACAAGCTCGTTCCCGAGGTCATCCACAGACTCTGTGCCAAATTTGGTGCTGATCGGCCAATAGGGGGCGCTACAAACCCAACAAGGTGGCGCTATAACGCATTTTTGACTATAACTTCCACATTTTAAATGAGACGTACAAAAATCTCATATTGCCGTGTTCCCTGAAAAGCGCTGGATTTTCTGACGTAGGCCACGCCCACTTTTGCCGAAAATTGCCGTCGCTAAGTCGCCGCATGTCCGAAACCTACTTTTTCGAACTCTTCCTACAGTTTAAGCGCCATCTGCGCCAAACTTTGCACATACGATGTCTAGACGTGTCTGACGAAAAGTTATCAAAAGAATTGTTGCACACCAAAAAATGCGCTAATTATAACCGAACGATTTTTTGGCTAGCTCAAAAAACGCATGTTGTGTCATATTTAGGTCAAACTAAAGTCTTTTGACTTCAAACTTAACACGCTCGTTCCAGAGGTCATCCACAGACGCTGTGCCAAATTTGGTGCGGATCGGCCAATAGGGGGCGCTACAAACCCAAAAACATCAGGTTTCCCAAAAGTTGCTCAGAGTCGTCCTAAATTCGCTGTGCATGATGTGGGTTCCCTCCTGAGGCGGACCGCAAAGTTACCTAATGATTGGTCATGAATACCGCAGCTCGGACGACGGCGCGCGTCCCCGCGATCGCCCCGAGCCCCGCGTCCCTCGGGGCCCGCGGCGGTGGGTTCCGAGGGCCGCTGGGACCGGCTCGCGCGGGGAGGCTTGGCCCCCGTTCATAACTGCTTGCAGTTCTAGTTTATTAATTATTTTCACCAGTCTTCTTTTTTCCTGAATATATAATCACCTTTCCCTCATATAGAATATAAGTGTTCCTTAATTAGAGGATAATAAGATGGAGGTTAGGAGTGAAGGAGAGAGAGAGAAAAAAAGAAGGAAGAAAAAAACATAAAGTAGAAAGAACTTAGCTGAGAATATCAATATCTTCAGTATCTAACAGAAAAAGGAAGATCTTTCAATCATACGACTATAATTCAAATCAATCAGTTTGTCTAAATGATCTTGTGTGTTTGTTTCTGGTCTGGTTTCCTTCTATTCCCTCCTTGTTGTGTCTGAACCCAGCAGCTCCACTTCATCCCTCGACTCCACTGTTAAATATTGTTAACCAACCACTAATGATGACACTTTAAATGGTGGAGGAAGAGAGAAGGAGGGGATCAGATAATCAATTTATTTCACCGTCATATCAGATTCTTCAAGGAAGACTGTGTCATTATACAACAAATCAATAAATAAATAAATAAATAAATAAATAAATAAATAAAACCAGAGGTTGAGAGGAAAAATAAGATTCCAAAAGAATCACACATTTAAATCACAGTATCAGTCAGTGTCATCAATTAAAAATATAAAGTTCAAAATTAAACAACCAAAAAATTCATTTTGTCTGTAAATTGCTGAAAATTAAAGAGTCTGAGAATCTAGAAAATATATCACATGTTGAAGTGTCGCCTGTCGTTGGTCAAACATCAGACACCAAACTTCAAACACCTGAATCTGTGTGTGTGTGTGTGTGTGTGTGTGTGTGTGTGTGTGTGTGTGTGTGTGTGTGTGTGTGTGTGTGTGTGTGTGTGTGTGTGTTCATGTATCAGTTCCAGTAAAATACTGTGTTGTAAAGTTTTTGTATAAAAAGACATTCCTGAACATGTGTTGAACTTGTTTGACTTTTTTGATTTCTTGATGTCTCACATGGAACAAAAATGATAAATGTTGATTTAATTTGGCAGCACATTGAAGGATAAATCCTACAGTTTCCTTAATAACATGAATCCAGTTTGACTTCAGACTAAATTCACAGATAAACTGTTCAGACTGACAAACTTTAAAAAAGAGCTGTTGTGATTTGTGCTGGAACAAACCCAGAAAACAAGAGAACTGAAGGAAATTTAAAACTTCTCTTGTGGATTTCATTTTGGTAGATATACACTGTACAAGAGCAAAATACATGAACTGACCTCAGAGTCTCCAGTCGACAGTGTGGACTCTCCAGTCCAGCTGACAGAAACTTCACTCCTGAATCATACAGGTTGTTGTAGCTCAGGTCCAGTTCTGTCAGATGGGAGGTGTTGGACTTCAGAGCTGAGACCACGACTTCACAGTGAGTCTCTGAGAGTCCACAGAGATTAAACCTGTGATGACAGAGAATATGAAAGTTAAAGAATAATAAAATCTGACTCTTTATTATAAAAATAAAGTGACAAAGCACATGAACCTGAGCGTCTGCAGCTCAGCTGGTCAGTCACTGATCACAAGGTTTGTGGTTTGAAACTTGAGCTCCTTCTGTCCACATGTCAAAGTTTTCCTGAACAACATCAGGAAACACAAACTGCTGTTTTTGGACACAAGTGTCCAAATGACTGTGACGTAAACGTGTCTTATTTTGATGAACAGCTGATTTGTGTTTGTTAAACTTTATTTTAATGAAGTGTAAAATCACTGCAGGTTGTTACTGCACTCGTATATATTTACCTCAGTCATGTGTTTGTGTGTATTTTGATGAATCTTATGTTTCTCCATCTGCTTTTCATCTCACACTAAATGAACTGAATGACTCCTGTTGCATTAATAGTTTCATTAGTACTAAAGACTGAATGATGATTATTTATGGATGATAGTTTTTCTCAAGTGGAGTTCAGCAGTTTAACAAGATCATTTCTTCTGTGAGCCTGGTGAAGATAAAAATCCTCCAGTGAACTGAACCTACTGAGCTCTCCTTCACTGGCAGAATGAACCTGGAGGACGTCCCAGGAGCTGACTGTGTCCTGAGCTGCTGTCTGAGGAAATCAGCTGACAAATACACAAAGACTGTGGCTGCAAATTCAATGAAAACCAGCGTGGAAATGAGAGCTGCTACTTTCTCTGCATATGTTGCCTTTAGTGTCTCTGTTGTGAAATGGTGCAGAAAGGAAACACGTTGTCTGACAGTTTGTGTTTGCATTTCTCACATTAAGGTGACCAGATGGAAAAGCTTCAAAGTTTCCATGAAGTCAAAATCTCCATGTTTCATAGTTTTGATGACATGTGTATTGATGTATATGTCAGCGGCAGTGGAAGACATCTATCAGGCCTGATGTCGGGGCAGAGCCTCAAACATCAGCAGAGACTCAGCTCACCCTGCCCACCACCTCATCAAACTCCTCCCCTCTGGCAGGACATACAGGAAATACATGCACACACCACAAGACTGAAAAACAGCTTGTTCCCTAAAGCTGTAAAACTGCTGAACACAGCCTGAACCCCCTCCCACACCCCCACAAACTCCCACTAGAGAAGGCAAGCTTTTGGCTCTGACTGAGAAGGTGAGACAAGGCATGAGGAGCAAACAACTCCTGAAGAAGGTCAGCTGCAGGGAGGCGTCCCTGTTCACTGCCCCGCCACCAGGAGATGTTCTGGGCTAAGGAGCCAAACATCTATGAGCGGTGGTCCCCAGCTGATGACCCTGCAGCTAACAAGTGGGCACCGGTGGAGGAGCTGCAGGCCGAGAGCCTGGCAGGATGAACACCTACCTGTTCACATTAAACACATTCTGAAAAAACAAAAACAGGGTTTACCTAATTTTTATGTCTTTTTGTTTACAACATAATTCCATATTTCACAGTTTTGATGTCTCCAGTATTAATCTACAATGTAGAAATATAGAGATAAAATAAAGATATATTTTCTTTTCATACCTTTACATTTCCATATTTTAATATTTGTATATTTCTATACTTGTATATTGTGTTCTTGATGTATTTTTCTAATGTTCTCTTGTATCTTTTCTAATCTCAGGGAGTTCCATCATAAGTTCATTGTGTTCTTGTCTGCAGCAGAACAATAATAAAGAATCTTGAATCCTAGTTTTGGCCGTAGAGATGTCTGCCTTCTCTACAATATAACAGAGCTGGATGACACGAGTCCTGTGGAGCTCAAAGTGACAAAAAATACATTTGAAAAATTCAACGTCTCTTTCCAGAAATCACGACCTGGTTTCTCAAAATAATCCTCAGACTTTGTTGTGAGCAGTTTCATGTAGGAACTACTTTCTTTCTGCAGTTGAATCTACTAGAACTACTTTAGACTCGACCACATGATCCACAGACGTCGCTCAGTGAACGCAGCAGTGAAGTGTGTCAACAGTTTAGGATGTTTGTCAGTGAATAAGTGCTACACCTCTTCCAGAACCAAGCCAAGTTCCTGTGTCCTGCTAAAAGAGGGTTAGTTCTGAACTGAACAACAACATCAGCCCAGACTGAACTACCAGAGACAGAGATCTTCATTACTGGTTATAAAACAAACTCATTTCTAGTGCAGCAAATCATCTGAAAAGATCTTCATTATTGGAACTAAATGATGTAAAATCACACCTTTTATTAATGAGGATGGAGAGGGGGACGTTTGATTTGTTCTTCAAGAGGGAGGATGGCCTCCCCTCACATCCTCTCTCAAATCAATCAATAATTATAGATATTAGGAATAAACTGTAAAAATGAACGGAACAGTTCTTCATATGAAATAGATCAGAAACTGCTGAGAAGAAATATGACAGCAATAACTGAATAAAAGATCAAGTGAAAAAACTTCCCTCAGATCACAAGTATTACATGTCTGTGTGTCTGAATATAAAAAGATCAATAAACAGACACATTATAGAAACATAGTGCACACACTGTAAAAAATAAAACTACTGTCAAAACATTTTCAAGTCCTCATATTTCCCTGCTGAATTTGTATCAAACCTCCATCACCCAAAGAAAGACAGAAGACGACAGAAGAAACTTGTTTCACTGACTTGATGACTATAAACACAAAAAATGACTTTTGTAGATATTTGTAGTTTAACACATGTTGAATTATTTCTATTATTATTATTAAACATTTGTATTCATTATTATTATTTTAATTCTAGTTGAAGGAAACTTTTACAGTGTAGAAGTTTTATATTGTTCATGTGTGTAAAGTCTCTTTAATACTGAAGGCTTCAGCTTTTTGTTGCTTTATAATGTTGATAATCACATCTGGACTTACCGAGCCTTTCTGCAGTTCCTCACAGCTGGAATCAGTCTCCATCGTCCCTCATCTGATGTGTTGTACTTCTTCAGGTCCAACTCATCCAGAACCTCCTCTGACATCTGCAGCATGTAGGCCAGAGCTGAGCACTGGAACACAGAGAGTTTCTTCTCTGATCTGTTCTCTGACTTCAGGAACTCTTGGATCTCCTGATGTACTGAGTGGTCGTTCATCTCCGTCAGACAGTGGAAGATGTTGATGCTTCTGTCAGGAGAGATTTCATTACTGTTCATCTTCTTCAGGTTGTTGATGGCTCTCTGGATGATTTCTGGACTGTTGTCTCTCTGACCCAGCAGGCCTCCTGAGTCTCTCTGATCCAGCAGGCCTCCTGAGTCTCTCTGACCCAGCAGGCCTCCTAAGAGTCTCTGGTTGGACTTCAGAGAGAGACCATGAAGGAAGCGGACAAACAGGTCCAGGTGGCCATTTTTACTGTTGAGGGATTTCATCATGACTCTCCTCAGGAACTCATCCAAAGATAAGTTGTTTCCACGGCCTGTGTCTCTGTATATCCACAGGAAGTCCTCCAGTACCTGTGTGTTGCTATAGTTTTGGTCTTTCCCCAGGAAGTCCTCCAGTACCCGTGTGTTCCTGTTGGTGTAACAGTGGAACATGTAGACTGCAGCCAGAAACTCCTGAACGCTCAGATGAACAAAGCAGTAGACTGTTTTCTGGAAGATCACACTCTCTCTTTTGAAGATCTCTGTACAAACTCCTGAGTACACCGAGGCCTCTGTGACATCCAGACCACATCGCTCCAGGTCTTCTTGGTAGAACATGATGTTTCCTTCCTCCAGTTGTTCAAACGCCAGCCTCCCCAGCTTCAGAAGAACTTCCCTGTCAGCCTCTGTCAGCTCCTGTGGACTCGTCTCATGTCCCTCATGGTACTTGTTCTTCTTCCTCTTTGTCTGAACCAGCAGGAAGTGTGAGTACAGGTCAGTCAGGGTCTTGGGCAGCTCTCCTCTCTGCTCTGTAGTCAACATGTCCTCCAGAACTGTAGCAGTGATCCAGCAGAAGACTGGGATCAGACACATGATGTGGAGGCTCCTGGATGTCTTGATGTGTGAGATGATTCTGCTGGACAGATCTTCATCACTGGACCTCCTCCTGAAGTACTCCTCCTTCTGGGCGTCGGTGAAGCCTCGTACTTCTGTTACCCTGTCAACACATGAAGGAGGGATCTGATTGGCCGCCGCAGGTCTGGAAGTTATCCAGACCAGAGCCGAGGGAAGCAGATTCCCCTTGATGAGGTTTGTCAGCAGCACGTTGACTGATGACTTCTGTGTGACATCAGACACAACCTGACTGTTGTTGAAATCCAGTGAAAGTCTGCTTTCATCCAGGCCGTCAAAGATGAACAGAAGTTTACAGACAGCCAGCTTCTCTGCTGTGACCTTCTGTAATGTTGGATGGAAAACATGGAGCAGACTGAGAAGACTGTACTGCTCATCTTTGATCAAGTTCAGCTCCCTGAACGAAAGCAGAATCAGCAGACTGACATCTTGGTTTTCCAAACCCTCTGCCCAGTCCAGAGTGAACTTCTGCACTGAGAAGGTTTTTCCAACTCCAGCGACGCCGTTGGTCAGAACGACTCTGATGCGTCTCTGTTGGTCAGGTAAGACTTTAAAGATGTCCTGGCACTTGATTGGAGTCTCATGGAGGGTCTCCTTCTTGGACGTTGTCTCCAGCTGTCTCACCTCATGTTGGGTATTAACCTCTTCACTCTGTCCCTCTGTGATGTAGAGCTCAGTGTAGATCCTGTTGAGGAGGGTTTCACTTCCTGTTTCATCACTTCCTTCAGTCACACGTTCACATCTCCTCCTCAGACTGATCTTATGTTCATCTGAAACCTCCTGCAGACCACCGTCCACTAAAAAAGACAAAAAAGCTGTGAGACAAAACAAAGACAATCTGTTGGTATTTTCATTACCAATAAAAAACAATGTAAGAATATTTAAAGAAGTAAAGGTTATAAAGTCCAGTTTCAAGGAAACATCAGAAATTCTCTCTTTTTCTCTGACTTCCTTTGACTGTGTGTCCGTGTTAGAGATTCATGATGTGGATTTTATTCAGCTGATTCTGATAAATTGATTCTCACGGCTGATACTGATAAGATAAATGTTAATTTCACATTTTTGTTTTTTAAAAACAGGTTCATATAACCTGTAGTGTAAACTTCATAAATATACTTCAGCTTTTATAGAACATTTTACCAAAGAATTCAAATTAAGTGATTAAACAATCAAATATTATAACTGATACTTTATTTATTACTGATCTATAACTGTGACAGGTCAATATCAGCTGATCATTTATCGGCTCTGATATTTATTGTGCTTCTCCAGTCGGTGTAGGTGTTTGATTGACAGCAGAGGCGACAGGCTGAGCTGCAGCTCTTCATCTAAACCAAGGACCCTTACAAGATTTACCAGGGACCCCCTCATGTTCGTCCCCTGGAATAATTAGATAAAGTCTATTTTTTACTCTTCTATAGTCTTATTTATGTGAAAGATGGACAGATGTGCAGTCTTACTTTGTTCAGTGCTGCTCTGACTGTCGGTCTGCAGTCCAGGTCTTGTTCTGTGAGGTAAAATACCTGTTTCTGTCCATGAAGTCTGGAGGCTGTGAAGAGAGCAGAGACGGCAGCTTCAGTTTCAAGATTACTGTCACCAATTCACCCCCAGCAGAGACACACTGGGGTCGGACACAGACGCTACATGGATCCATCTGGACACATCTCAAGATCATTTTCTCAGATTCTGAAGATTTAAAAATCTTTACAGCGACTTCAACATCAGAGCAAAGATATATGAACATTTTATGGAAGTTTAAATGATGAAATGGAGGTTCTCAGCTGTTTTGATGAAGAAATAAAATAAGATCCATCTTAGTTTGAAACAGTATCTGCACTCATAGTTCTGCATCATCAATATAAATATTTTAGCATTTTGTCTTTATCCTTAATGAATCATCTTCCATCAGGTCAGTTTACAGTAAAAACAGTCTCTTACTTTGTGTCTGAGGGTCCAGGTTCATTACTGAAGGCTGGAGGTTCATCTTTGGACCAGTCACTCTTCATGGACAGACAGCTGGACACTGGAGACTCTGCTCTCTGTCTGTTGGACTGAACTCTGCAAACAACAACATGTTTTTATTCACATAAATCCTCTTCTGTTCCTCCACATTGACACTTATCCAGGCCAGGAAACATGTCTGATAATGTCAGCTGATATCTTTTTAACAAACAACATTTTTAATCTGTCATCAAACTGTATGGAACCCAAACCACCATGTTCTTTGCTTTTGTACAACAGATCCCTTTTAGTCACCTCCCAGTTTACAGTTAAAACAGTCTCTTACTTTGAGTCTGAGGGTCCAGGTTCATCACTGAAGACTGGAGGACGATCTTTGGACCAGTCACTCTTCAGAGACAGACAGCTGGACACTGGAGACTCTGCTCTGTCCTCCTCCTCCTCCACACAAACACTCATCTTCTGATCTGAACTCAGTCTGAGAGAAACAGGAAAACTGACTGTGAGCTCAGAGCACAAGTTTGTTCAAGAGTCAAACACAGGAAGTAACACACACACACACACACACACACACACACACACACACACACACACACATGCACGCACACATGCACGCACACACACACACACACACACAGTGTACAGTATAATAAATCACCTCAGTTTTCTTTAAATCTGTCTGTTTTCTCAGGTTTCAGCAGGTTTCATGTGAATTTTTCAGCCAATCAGGACTTTGTGTCGACAGCTGAATCAAACTGTTGAGTTCATTCTAACATTTCTTTCCTCTACAGTCCACAGGGAGAAAACTGACTCACACACTTTGACAGTAAAATCATCAAAATGTTGTATTAACACTCACCCTGCCTCAGCCTTCAGTTCTCCTCCGTCTGCTCTGATCTGTCCACACAAAATGGAACCTGAACGTTCTGACTGAACACTTTCACTTTCAGGTTCCTCCCTGTTCTCATGTTACTGGATCACATGGTCAGTGTTGCTCCTCCCCTCTACATTTACAGGAAATCACTTGATCTGTGTGTGTGTGTGTGTGTGTGTGTGTGTGTGTGTGTGTGTGTGTGTTGTTAAACATGATGTGTTTATGAGCGTCTCTCTTGACTTGAACAGACTGAATTAAAATGAGTTTTGGTCAAAATGTTGGTCGGCTGCTTCGACTCCTCCACGTCTCAGAGGGAAATATTCTACTTCTCTGAGAACTTCTTCAACCAGCGGGTCGACTAGCTGACTGTACTGAGACACAGACCTGCTGGAGATCAAAGATCACATCAACATCATAACACACGTCTCTTAAAAACAGATACACAACATGATGACCTGCTGAGGTTGATTGATTTATTGTAGATCTGCTAATGATTACATCACACTACGATAACTTTATCCAGGTCGACATAATAAACTGATGAGTACAGGGAAGTTTGATTCTTTTAATAGTTTAATAAACCTGAAACTGATCAGCTGACACTCCAAATACTCACCTGCTGTTTGTCTTCTTGGTCCTCAAACAATAATATAATATAATATAATATAATATAATATAATATAATATACATTTCTTCTCCTCAGTGTTGTTTGTTTGTTTGGTAAACTTGTATTCGTGTGTTTCTGAGTTTGGACACAATGACTGAAGGAACCACTAGAGGGAGCTACAGTCCAGATGGACACATCAGTCCATCACATCCAAACTCTTGTTGTCTTCTGTCTCTGCTGTCCTGCTGCTCATCACTGTTCATGTCCAAACATTTTACACACACACTAAAGTCTCTGTGCTGTTTGATGCTGCCTTTCTATCAGTCATCATTCACTTATTATTAAATGATTTCATTCTTTCTGTTCTTGTTGGAATATGTGCACATATTTATGTTCAGTGTGAAAATAAACAAACACGATTATAGAGAACTAAAAATGAACAAAAACTAAGTGTCAATAAACATTTTAGTTCATTGAATGAAGTATAAAAACGAGACTTAAGGGAAAAGAAAACAAAGCGGAATAAAAAAAAAAATACAATAAACGTCTATAGTTTTTGTCACTTTCATAAATCTGTCGACACAACATGATGATGTTTATCTATATTTCTGTGGTGTATCAGTGAAGTGTATGAAGACTGCAGCAGTCTCTGCCAGTTTTATAATATGAGTCTTTCTCAAAATAATGACATTTTATCTCAAGGTAATTAGAAATTACTTACCAATATGTCATTATTTTGAGACACTAACTCAAAATTTTGGAATACTAATTCATTATTCTGAAATTCATCAGTGTTTTGAGATATTGCTTCTAACTTAAATTATTGTTAATAACCATAAATTATCTTTGTCATTCAAATTAATACAAAAATATTAATTCGCACATCATTTATCTTTCTGACCCTCCAGCTGTAACTGACCTCCAGCATCTCTAAAGAAACCTGCCATTAAAACATTACAGGCAACATCAGATATGCAGAACAGCTTTATCTTTCTTTCTTTCTTTCTTTCTTTCTTTCTTTCTTTCTAAAAGTGTTCGTGCAGCAAAAACTGTAAGATGAAAACTCACTAAAATTGGCAGGTAGGTTGCAAAGTCCACCCTCTACTCAGACAACGAAAATGACCTCACAGCGTCGCTCTAATAATGAAGTTGACATTTTTGCAGTTTTCTCAACTGTGGTTTGGTCTGGACTCAAAATTCTTTTATCGTTTTAATTGTTCAGTTCATCTGAATCTTTTCTAAATTAGTCTTCTGCTTTAAAAATGTCAACTTTTATGACTTTTTGTCAGTTTTATGAAAGTCTTATTTTTACGAACTGCTCACAGATCATTGGGCCAATCAGACTTTGTGGATCTAAAGTTATCAAAGGAATTTTGATTCATTAATCAATTTTTTTTTAATTAAATAGCAAATTTGCAAAATAATGTACTAAGTCATGAACAGATTGAGATATCAGTGTGAAAATTAAGACACGAGTTCAGGATGTTCACTAAGCTAACATGTTAAAGGGCATGTGTTTCACCTGTAGGGGGCGCCACAAATGAGTTTTTGTCACTGGCAGTGTGGATCCATACAGAAATCGTTTTGCATGATCTCGGGTCATGACTCAGTTGAAGCATGAAATTTGGTAATAATTGATTAAAGTATGCAGGGTTTTTTACAGTGAATCTAAATTTCTTCTTCTTCCTCCAGACTTGTAAAAAATCAGCCGTACGTCCTACAGAGCTGGAAGTTTTTCAACTCATCTGCTGAACTGTGACTAAAGTTTGTCTCACTCTAACCTGTGGTCACTTCAAAAGTCCATCACTCTGTGTGTTTCTAAATATGAAAAATCATTCTAATTTGTAATTTTTCACTCAATATTTGAAGAAACGTGACCAAAATATTTGACAAAACACCAGAAACCAGCAGAATGACGTGTGATTTTTGGACTTTTGTTTGTGTTTTATTCTTAAACATGTAAAAATGTTCTCTGGAGATCCAAAGGTCACAGGTTTGAATCCACGTGTCCAACAGTGTGACAACTTATCAATTCTTGTTTCTTATAAACATCCAAATCCTCACAATCTGCTCAGACTCCCTTCATTACTGCTTCTGGTTGCATTATTTTATTTAGATTCGTTTTGAAAAATACTGTACAGAAACTGCCGAGGTTCTTATTTGGCTCTGTTCTTTAGTTCTGTGGTCGCCTCATACAACCACACTTCAAATAATGTGAACTGTCCCTTTAAGCACATCGGTGCCTTTGAGGTCAGAAAGCTTTAAATCTCAAACATTTGCTGCACATTTATAAATGTCGTGTTAACGTGGACATGAATGAACAGACTGAACTCTTCACCAAAACAATGTACAGTATTTAATTTGTTCATTTATACAAGTCTCATCTTGCAACGTCAATAATCTATAGTTCAAAAAATAGATTTTATAGAGGACTTTGTCATTACAGATCCATCCAAACCTTTCTAATTTTGTACAAATTTTAAAAGTGATTCTAAAACAGAAGTCTTGATAATCCAGTGGGTGACGTCCCGGACCATCGAGGAGTTTCCAGAACGTTTCCTGGATGTTAATTTATCTACTGTAAAAACTTTAAGGACTATTTCCTGTTAATACAAACTATCAGCTATGAGGAGAGAATTATTCATCGTTATCTAGTGGGAGGATTCTGGAAAAGCTTTCCACACTTTAATCCAAATAAACAGGAGAACATCAAATCAGAAGTCACAAAAAAGTCAAAATGGAGGGTGGCTGGTGTGTTTTGGAGGAGTCTCTCGTTTTTTTTTTTTTGTTTTTTTGTGTTTGATGAAGGAGGGAAGACGAGTCATGAGTCATGTAAAACTTTTTAAAGCCTCTTTGACAAAACATCAGTTCTCACACGATAAATGATACAATCCACATGTTGTTATATTTCATTATTTCATTCTGCAGGCCAAAACCGGCCCCCCTGAGGGTCCCATCCGGGCCGCGGGATGACTTTACAAACTGCGAAAATTACAGGGAAGACATTCATTTTAGGGTTGAAACAATTCATAGAGTAATCTGATTACTAAAATCTGTTTAAATCCGAACAACTGTACATGGTGGTTATTAATGACCAGAGTATTGATGAGCGCCGATATTTAAATTTTGATGTAATTGATTATCACACAGCTGCAGCGTCTCTCCTCTCTGTCAGTGCAGCTCCTCAGTACAGACACACAGAGGAGGTCAGTGATTCTCTGTCTGTATCTGATCTGTTGACTTTCTTCATCAGCAGGATGTTTTTCCTTCATATGTAACTTTAACACCTTTCTCTTGATGTGCATTTCCGCGCGTGAAGCCAATCAAACGCGTGAGTCTCGTTCAATGCGTGAGAGCTGGCAGCTCTGCTCTGATGTATATTTAGAGTGAAGTCCTGTAGTTTAGATGAAGTGAATAAATGTTTTAAAATGATCAATAATCGTGCAGCAGGTTGAATCACAGAATGTTTGGAACCAGATGTTCATATATTTCATTAACTTTAGTGACAGAAGCTCCGCCATTACTGAGTGCAGGCGCGCTCCCGCGGACAGAGACACACTTCTTATCAGGGATACCAAACTGGACACAACACCAACTTACTGCCGCTTCATCATCAATCCTCTGGACTCTTCCTCAGTATTTTACTCCAGGGTTTGAACACACAGTAGATGCTAATCACGTTAGCCGTGATGCTAACACCAGGGTCAACCGATAAATACACAGTAAAGACATAAACATGATCAAACTTACCGCTGCTGGTCACAGACAGTCGGTACTGATCCAAACCTGAGCTTCAGTGACGAACTGAATCCTGATTTGTTGTTTTTGTCCTCATGGAAGAACCAGTCTGTAACACACACACACACCTCACTTTACCAGTGTTGTGAGGACATTTCCATCAATAATAACATTAATCCTCCGGGTCTTTTACGGGTCAGATGATGGCGGCAGATGAAGATCTGTGTGTTTGTTCCTGCGGCAAACAGCAGAACAGTCGGTTCCTTCCACATGTTCCTTTACCGAAGCAGCGTTAGTGAGAACAAGATGGCGACTGCGAGGTGGACTGAAACCGAGCACGAGGACGGTCACCTGTCCGGAGGTGTGGCTTCCTCCCTTTTGACGTCACATGGAGAGGCAAATCTGAACACAGGACACATATTTTCACTGGAAAAACTATAAAGAAGTGCATTTTACATGATATGAGATAATAATATCAGAGAATATCCAGGATACACAAAACAAACCAGAGTTTATTTTATTCTTAGGACGTCCAGACAGCAGCAGAATTCATTTATTTATTTATTTATTCATTTATTTAATTAATTATTTATTTATTTATTTATTTATTTATTCATTTATTTAATTTGAGTAAAAAAGCATCTCTACATGGTTTAAATTCTCTTTCCAAGTTTATTGTTATTATTATTATTATTATTATTATTATTATTATTATTATTATTATCATTAAAAACTATAGTTTTTAATTGTGCAACAGAGCTCTGCTTTATTCTAAATCTGGATTTTATGGATTTGATTAAAGATCATCGTCGATAAAATTGAAAATAAAAAAAGCGTCCAGGTTTACATTAATCATCTTTCCTGTAACATCATTTTCATTATCAGTTAATCTGTTGATCAGGTCACTTTAATCAATCAATTGTTTGGTCCCTAAAATGTCATAAAAAATGATTCCCTCAAAAATATTCAGTTTACTGTCAGAGAGAAACCAGAAAATCTTCACCTTTAAGAAGCTGAAATCAGAGAATTAGATATTTTTTATTTTTAAAAAATGACTCACAGTGATTGATAAAGTGATAAGATAAACTCTGTTGCATGATTAAAAATTAATCCCAGTTTAAGTAAATCAAAGTTTACTGATGTAAACAGACAAGAGTTTAATCCATGCAGAGATGCTTTCTTACAGTTTTTCAGTTGAATAGATTCTGACAGGATTAATTCAATGTTTTTGAGTCATTTTATGGATCAAACAACTGATCGATTAATGGAGAAAATGATCAACAGATTAATTGATGATGAAAGTGACTGTTACAGGAAAGACGATTAACATAAACCTGGGAATTTTTTTGCTGCAATTTTGAAGAGTTAAAAATGGACATTTAAAAGTTTAAAGTAAAGAAAGTTTAACGTTTGGTGCAACATAATTTAAGGTTATCAGAACAATTGATTGATTATCAGAATAGCTGGTGATGAATGAAATGACAGTGACAGTGATTGTTTCAGCTCTTCTTCGTCCACCTGTGATCAGACTCAGTGTCTCTCGTGTGCAGACAGACGGACAGTAGAAGCTCAGACTGTCTCTCAGAGGTGAAGCAGCAGGTGACGTCTGACAGGGAGACACGTGGGCGGAGCGTCGACTCTGTTCATGAGGATGAATGATGGATATTTCTGAATATAAAGTGCTGCTGCTGCTGCTGCTGCTGAGTGACGGAGGAGACGCAGCAGAGCAGGTGAGTCTCCTGCTTCATATCTCAGTTTCACTTCAGGCTCCTCACTGACGCTTCAGACGCTTCAGAAGGTTAATTCATGAAGAGGTTTTTAATTTGACCTTTTTTATTTGGAAATCCACTTTTTTTTCTGTATGATATTAAGTTTATATCATATTTGATATGTCAGGCATTTATCAAGGTTCATTTTGATTTTATTATTATTATTTTTAGAAACAAAAACAAGAATTGTTCATGATTTTTGGTAAATTTGACCCATTTCAATTAGTTTGTTTCTTTTTTTTTCAAACAGGAGCTTTTTTATTTCTCCTTGTGGTCGATGTAACACAGATAATGACAGCAGAGAAAGAGTCTGAGTGAAAATGAATTCAAATATTGTTAATAATTGTTTGCAACATCCGAGTGATCAGAATGACAACAAGTTAAAACATAAATATCTAATTTCAGTCTAAAGTTATCTTTAGGTGACATTTCAATCTTTAACAAGTTTTTTTAACAGTGTATTTATGACTGTGGTGAAATAATTCAGTGTGTCATAAAATTCAACAGAACGACTGAGGGATTCACAGATTAATTAAACCTGCTGCATCATGTTTATATTCTAACATTTCCAACATGATTTCACTATAAAATAAGGCACAAAATATCAAAAGTACACATTTTTTCTCTGTCCTGTAGTTCTGTTTGTTCATCCAGATAGTTTTGACGTGAGCTGCAGAGTTTTGGAGATTCAGATCAGCTGTAGATTGATCTGATTCTCTCCTGTATAATGAACAGGATCAATAGTTCTTCTCTGCTTGTATCTAAGAAAAGATGAGTTGAGAGATTCAGAGTTCTGACTAACAAACCTCCTGTTTTTAATTGAAGACAGATAAATGTCTCTTTTTAAACAGTTTTGTTTACAGACTTTTGTATAAACTGCAGCGTTCATACAGCTGCTGGAAATCCTTGAAAACACTTGAATTTTAATGTTTTCAAGGTGTGAAAAGTGTTTGAAACTGTAATCACATTACTTTCATAATAAACTGCTGCCTGACTGAATTAGTTAATTAACTTTTTAGATAAGGAAATAAAAATAAGTCAATTATCTGCTGAGCCAGACTGTTCAGGAAGTTAATGATTAATCATTAAACACTTAACTGTCAAATAAGAATTTATTAAACTTAAACATGTATTAATTGATAATTAATCAATAGTCTAGAAATGGCGTTAATTGCACCTCGTGTCTGGTGGAGCCGTTCGTTAGATAAAGAAACTTAAAATTAAAATTAAAATAAGAATAAGATATTTAATTTTTTAATTTATATTTTATTAATTATTAATCAATTACTCAGTTGTTAACATTTTCAATTCTTGGTTAAAGAAAATGCACAAAACTCTAAACTCTAACAGGAAGTCAAGTCTACTTACAGACACATTTAGAAACTTGAAACTTTGTCGTTTTCCTTTAATTTGTCTCCATTTTAGAATTTTATCACAAAACAGTTTAGTTTGATAAAAGCAGAATAACATCTGAATTTATCTGATGAAGAGGTGAAATAATCATTTTGTAAATAAATATGTCATTAATCACAGCTGTAAGCAGCTGGAAAAGACTGAAAATGCAACTTGAAAGTGTCTGAATTTGACTTTGGAAACAGGTGTCAAACTTTGTTGTGTTAAAAAACATATGAATGAAATCTTATTTGCCACGCCCACCTTTCTGATTGGCTGTCAGTCAAAACATCATTCATCCCGTCATCAGCTGTCAGTGTGGAGCTGAACCTCCACAGAGCAGCTCTGCTCCTCAAATTTAGTGCTAACTCACAAAAAAAGAGACGTTTTTGAAGCAGACGATCAAACCGACTGACCAGCTGACAAAAACATCCAAACAAGTTCTGACCAAGTGAATCTTAAAGAACAGATGTTCTGCCACATGTAAGAACGGTTACGAGTTCTTCATGATAATTCTCAACAGCTGATTCAAGGATCAAACACTCCTGATCAATAATCCATAATTTCTGTGATGGTTTGCATTAGCCCTGTGTGTAGAGAGAGCTGGAGGCGTGTCCTCAGCTGGTCGCCATCTCTGTCTCCATCTAGTGGCTGAATAGAAGTACGACACCAGTTCAAGCCAGGTGGAGGGAAAGACTGTCTACAGGCCTCATTCACACCTTTTCAACCATTCAGGTCCTTTTATTCTCCAATTATCAGCTGTTTCGTGTACAGATTACTTTATTTCTGCAGTAGAATCTACCGGAACTACTTTCTATCTACTGGAAAGAGTCGAAGAGATGATTTGTGGAAAGAGTTGCTGCAGTTGAGTTTTGTTTTTTGTTGTTGTTGTTGTTGTTGTTGTTGTTGTTGTTGTTGTTTCGAGCACCACAGGCTGAGTGTCCTCTAGTTCTATTATATGTGAGAGAAATCAGACTCTACAGCTGACGCCTCCAAAGATCCAAAGCTCTGCAACAACTACGTTTTTTTTTTTGTGTGTGTGTGTGTGTGTGTATGTGTGTGTGTGTGTGTGTGTGTGTGTGTGTGTGTGTGTGTGTGTGTGTTTCAGGAAACATGGGACGAGGACCTGAGTCTAACCTCAACACCTCTGTTTGGCTCCGCCCCTGCGTTAATGCCTCCTGTCAGCCTCCCATCCGAGCAGCATGTCCGTACAGCACGGCTCAGCTGATCCTCATCGTCATGGTAACCACGTCCCTCAGCGTGGTCACCGTCCTGGGCAACATGCTGGTGATCCTGTCCATCAAGGTGAACCGTCACCTGCGGACCATCAATAACTACTTCGTGCTGAGCCTGGCAGTGGCCGACCTGATCATCGGCCTGCTGTCCATGAACCTGTACACGCTCTACCTGCTGCAGGGCCGCTGGCCCCTGGGGGCCACTGTCTGCGACATGTGGCTTGTTGTGGACCACGTGGTGAGCAGCGCCTCCGTCATGAATCTGCTGATCATCAGTTTGGATCGGTACCTCTGTATGACGCGGCCACTCAGTTACCCGGTGCGGAGGACCAGCAGGATGGCCGGTCTGATGATCGGCGCCGCCTGGCTGCTGTCCTTCATCCTCTGGACCCCCGCCATCCTCTGCTGGCAGACGGCCGGGGGCAAACGTGTCGTCCCTGACGGGGAGTGTTACACACAGCTCCTCGTCAGCCCTGCTGTCACTCTGGCGACGACGCTTCCTTCTTTTTACCTTCCGGCGCTCGTCATGGTCAGCCTGTACAGCCGCCTGTCCGCCGCCAGCCACAGTCGACTGAACGCGCTCCAGTCAGGACGAGGCACGCTCAGGACGTCCAGTCCATCCATAAAAGACTTCCTCTTGAAACGACGCAGCTGGGTGACCAGCGACCTGGACTCAGACCTGTCTGTGAACCAATCAGAGTCCAGCTCTACGAAGCCCAGAGGGAACCAGAAAGGGTCCAGAAGTCCGTCTGACGTCTGTCTGTCCCCTCTGCAGTGTCATCCTCGGGCTGCTGCCCGCCACCCCAGAGACGAAGAATTAAACAAGATCGAAAACGACTCTTCATCCAACGCCGACCTCCACAAGACGGCGTTGGCAGCTTTCTCCGCCTGTCCCAGCTTCAAGTCTCAGGAGAGACGGAGGCGTCGAGTGATGGCGAGGGAGAGGAGGGTCACCAAGACCATCCTGGCCATCCTCCTGGCCTTCATCCTCACCTGGACACCCTACAACGTCCTGGCCGTCATCGCTGCCTTCTGTCACGTGTGCGTCCCTGGCGTCCTGTGGACCACAGGATACTGGCTCTGTTACATCAACAGTGCCATCAACCCCGGCTGTTACGCCCTGTGTAACGTCACGTTCAGGAAAACCTTCTGCAGCCTCCTGCGCTGCCGCCGCCTCAAGCTGCGGTGACGCTGCTGACTTCTTCTCAGCTGCTGGCAGGTACAGGAGGACATGTTCTGTCTTTGTGGTCCATTGGTCAAAGGAGATTTTATTTGGATCCCCTAAAAAATAAAAGACTGGAAAAAAATCTGCAGAATTTAAGATTTATATCTGCAGTGCATCTTTTATAAAGCATTTAAAAAGTGCTAATTGTTTTAAAAAAATAATAAGAGCCTGTTAATTTCATCCAAATGAACCGAACTAACTTACTTCAATAGATTTTTGAGTTTTGAGCCCAACTCACTCAACTCTAAAGTTTTAAAAAAGTTTCATCAGATAAAGTTTTGCTGAGATAATTTACTTTTCGTCTTTATACAAAACTTGAATCTTTGAGTTTTAGAAACCCCCAAAAATTTAATTTCAAAACTTGAGTAAAATGGTTGAAGTAAGTTGCCTTGAAAGTTTGAGTTTTCTCAACTTTTTTTTTTCAGTTTGTTTTCTTGATGAGAGGAAATAAAAAGATTGAGACGGCCTGTTAACTCAGCATAATGCATTTATTTTTTATTTCTAAAGTATTTCATGTGTATAAATATTTGTCAAGATAATATATGTTGATGTAGAAATGACAGTAACAACGGTCAGGGACGTTCATTAATGACCAGATTAAAATCAGTTTGAAGTGCTTTTCTTTCAGTTGTCACACCTCTAAATACTACAATACCCATGAGCCTCGGCCAACTTCTCTCTGAAAAAACAGAAAACATCATCATGATTTTGTTGAATAAATGTGGAACAAAACATTTCTCTGTAGCGGCTGAACTGATGTAAAATCTAAAAGTAAAACGATAAACTTTTGTCTAAAACTGTGATCTTTAGCTTCAGTTTGCTGCAGAGTTCTCTCAGGGTTTTAAAGGGAAAGTTCATAATATTTGAGGTGTGGTTGTACGAGGTACTACCTACAGCAGGTGGAGGTCGACATGCTGCCAGTTTGGAGACGCAGCAGGAGTATCAGTGTAGGAAGCTGAACACTGTCCTGCTGTGGACAGGGTCGGATTTTAGACACCTAACGTATCATTCAAGTGTACATATACTTATACTTATATACTATAATTAGAATATTTTCACTGCATTACGTTGCTTTAAGACTCACTTTTCTGACAGGAAACCTCCGTTATATAAGACAAATACCACATGTAATATTTAATATATGTACAGATATGATACCTGGTGTTAACGTGTGTCTTGGGTGACCAGATCTCAGGTGGACAGTGTTAAATATAATTTTAAATGAATCACCAAAACATGTTGTGATCTGATCACTCAAAAAACTTACAGAGGAGGATTTGACCACATATGTATGTAGTAATAATACAATAACTGTCTTATCTTTTTATCTCTAATGTACAAATAGTTGATAAAAACACAAACAGCAGAGTTCAGATTTGTTGAAGCCACAGGAAGTAAGTTGATCATGTGACTGTTTTGATTCTCTCAGGTCTGGAATTAAGTCATTTTTAGAACCAGCTAACTTTGGTCTTTGATAAACACAAATTTACTGAGACAAAATATCGAGAACTGAAACCAAAACTAATGGCACAATAACAACAAGTGATAATTACATTGTATGAAGACAAAACTGTATTAGTACAATTAGCTGATAATTAGCCCACATCAGTAATCAATACACACATCTTCTTGTCAATTCAGCATCAATATAATCAATAAAAATAAACTGTATTTGTGTACAAGCTTTACGTTTTGTTTTTCGTCTCCTCGAGGCTCAGGTTAAAGGGGAAGTGAAGTTACTTCAGTCAGCTGTAACGTGGCTACATGAGCAGAATAGTTACTGAGAGGCCGTGTGTTGTGTTCAATGTCACAGGAAAGAAATAAAAACTCTGTTCATCAGTGTTACTACAGCGTCCTCCTGCATTCTTCACAGCACAGTTGTGTTAAAAGCTAATTACCACAGATAAATGTTACCAGCAGAAACACTGAGCTAAGCTAATGTTAGCTAGTTAACTGTAGCGACGGTGGTCTCTTGAATATTATGGGGTTTTCCTCTGTCAGTCAGTGCTGGATGAAGCTCTCCTCTCCACTCCACCTCCCAGTAACTCGGCCCAGTCAGAGTCTCTCCACACACAAACTGCTGCTGCTTCAACCTCTGTGGATCATCAGGACACAGCTGATCCTCTCAACACAAACTCCTTCATCATCATCACTCTAACAGAGACGGCCTCCATCTGATGAGAGAAGCAGAGAGACAGCAGGAGACATAAATCAGTGTTTACAGAGACTCTTCTTCATCACATCCAGTATAAAGAGCAGCAGGACTTCAGTCCTGTTCAGAGCACAAGTGGAGCGGCTGTGGAGCGAAGCTGCTTCCTTTCAGCTCTCATGTTAACCTGTTGGAGTCGACACACTGAGCTGGAAGCTCACAGACCATCAGGTCTGTTGACTCTGCAGATTTCACTCAAGTACACAGTGGAAATAACCTGCTGAGAGTCCCTGAACGCATCATGACTGCAGAAACACAGAGACATTCACTGCTCACTTTAATGATGGATTTACTGCTGTTAGAGTTCAAAGCTGTTAAAAACCAGAGTCTCACTTTGAATATTTCATCTACTTTTCAAATATTAACATGATAAACATGTGAATATTCAAAATATTTGGACAAAACTAAAGACACATGGACAGATATATATATTTATGATGTTAAAGGTCCTACATGTTCATACAAAGACTGAAGACAAATCATCAGCTGTGGTTCCTGGACTTCAGCAGGTTCTGGTCTGTACAAAGACCACATGGTTACTAAATGTAACCATGGTTCTATGAAATAAGAGCCAGTGATTTGCAGGCTTCAGTCAGACTGATCTGAGATCTGTGACAAAGATGAACTGATCAATTGTTTAGTGTTGAAACAAAGACGTTGAGATCCTGAAGCCTGTCACCGTTCTCCTCTCACAGCTTCACTGAGGAAAACAGGAAATACTGGATCTTTACTTTGATTCAAACTGTGTTTACTTCAATACTGCTGAAACCAGCATGGACTGACTCCGCCCCTCTACTGACCTCACAGTCTCCAGTCGACAGTCTGGACTCTTCACAAGATCAAACAGCTGCTTCACATCTGAATACTTCAGGTTGTTGAAGCTCAGGTCCAGATCTGTCAGATGGGAGGAGTTGGACTTCAGAGCTGAGACCAGAGAAGCACAGCTGATCTCTGACAACCTGCAGCTGATCAATCTGAATAAAGAATAAATGATGAAGATAAAAATCCATTTATAATCCAATCAGATGTGTTGAGGTTTTAAATGTGCAGCTCAACATTACTATGTCCTAATCAATGAACTTTTCTCTAAAATGAGCAGAGTGACTTTGTCATTGTGTTATTGTGGATCATCATAATGTCAGCCTTCTACATACATCATCCAAATGTCAGCACAACATTCACACACCTATTCATGTCAACACACATTAATAACATGCTGCTGATCTCAGACCAGTCTGGAATAGTCATCAAATCAGACATGTTGTTACTTTCACTTTGCAGCTTTTTTTAAAGTTATGTTTTGGTGTTTTTGTCTTTATTGGACAGGACAGCTGAAGAGCAGACAGGAAAGGGGGTAGAGAGAGAGGGGATGACATGCAGCAAAGGGCTGCAGGCAGGAGTTGAACCAGCAGCTGCTGCAGAGGACTAACAGCCTCCATACATGAGGCAGACGCTCTACCAACTGAGCTACAGGGCCGCCCTGTTAATAAGCATGAACCTTTAAAAAATATACAATACAGAACAGGTCAAGCCTCTGGTTTCATCACAAATTGATTCTTCTTTATTCTAGACTTTTTAAAACTTGCTGCTCCAGTTGTGGTCGGCTACATTACACATATTTTGAAGCTTTCAGTCAAGGCTCAATCCTGGGGTCTGTCCTGTTCACACTTTATATCAATGATATGACCTCAGATGTCACTGGCTGGAATATTCATCTTTATGCAGATGACACCATTTTGTTGTGTATTGTGAATGATGCACACTCTGACATAAATTCCCTCCAACACTGCTTTTCTCATCTACAAGTTGCACTCAGTAATAATAAACTGCTTCTCAATGCAGACAAATCTAAATTCATGTTGTTCAGCACATCAAAAAATATGAACCTTGACAGCCTCATCATCTCCACCAACAATGGTACAAATACTGAAAGGCTCACAGAGTAGAAGTACTTTGGTATTTGGATCCATGAAAAGTTCACCTTTAAATATCATGTTTCCAAGCTGCTGACTTCTCTACCAATGAAAACTGCTTTCTTTTATAGAAACAGACTCTCCTTTCTGCTGCAGTGTAGAAAGATGCTTGTTGAGGAAACTTTTTTTTTATCAGTCTCAGACTGTGGTGATATTTTATACATGCACACCTCTGCTGCCACTCTGAAGCCCCTGGACTCTGTTTATCACTCTGCCTTCAGATTCATCACTGGAGACAGTTATAACAGCCATCATTGTGACTTGTATACTAAGGTTGGGTGTCCCTCTCTCTGTGTAAGACGTGAAAGACACTGGCTTTTATTGATTTATAAAGATCTTATGGCTCTTTTACCTTCGTACATCAGTTCAATCATTTCTTTTGATGTGGGCTCTTATCAAACTCGGTCTAGTGACTGGATTACACTGCAGCTGTCGACTGTTTTTACTCAATCTGGAAAATCCACTTTTTCATATTGTGCACCTGTAATGTTGATCAACAGGCAGAACAATTTAAAGCTTTCCTCATTTTTATCCACAGGACAATTTCAATCTTTAACTGTACTGCATTTTACTTCTAGATGTTTCTGTTTTACCTGATTAATGTCTTCTACATTTCAACTGTTTTTATTTATTATTGACACTTTCATTTATTTTGACATTTTTATTGTGGCTTTTATTGTTTTTTACTTCTTGTTGCCACTTTTATGTAAGTTTCTCTTTGGTGTTTTCTGTGTCTAAGTGCTTTTGTTTTTTATTGTTTTACTCTGCGACATTGAAAATGAGTCTCTACCTCAATGTATTTCCAAGTTAAAATAAAGGTTGAATGAATGAATGAAAATACTGTGTTGTGAAGGTTTTGTATAAAAAGACATTCCTGAACATGTGTTGAACTTGTTTGACTTTTTTGATTTCTTGATGTCTCACATGGAACAAAAATGATAAATGTTGATTTAATTTGGCAGCACATTGAAGGATAAATCCTACAGTTTCCTTAATAACATGAATCCAGTTTGACTTCAGACTAAATTCACAGATAAACTGTTCAGACTGACAAACTTTAAAAAAGAGCTGTTGTGATTTGTGCTGAAACAAACCCAGAAAACAAGAGAACTGAAGGAAATTTAAAACTTCTCTTGTGGATTTCATTTTGGTAGATATACACTGTACAAGAGCAAAATACATGAACTGACCTCAGAGTCTCCAGTCGACAGTGTGGACTCTCCAGTCCAGCTGACAGAAGCTTCGCTCCTGAATCATACAGGTTGTTGAAGCTCAGGTCCAGTTCTGTCAGATGGGAGGGGTTGGACTTCAGAGCTGAGACCAGAGAAGCACAGCTGATCTCTGACAAACTGCAGCGCTCCAATCTGAATAAAGAATAAATGATGAAGATAAAAATCCATTTATAATCCAATCAGATGTGTTGAGGTTTTAAATGTGCAGCTCAACATTACTATGTCCTAATCAATGAACTTTTCTCTAAAATGAGCAGAGTGACTTTGTCATTGTGTTATTGTGGATCATCATAATGTCAGCCTTCTACACACATCATCCAAATGTCAGCACAACATTCACACACCTATTCATGTCAACACACATTAATAACATGCTGCTGATCTCAGACCAGTCTGGAATAATCATCAAATCAGACATGTTGTTACTTTCACTTTCATTCTCTTCTGTTTCTTCTCATTCAAACAATCATGTGTCATTTGATGAAAAATACAGACACATGTTTTCTGTACAATTTCAAAATGTTCAATATGAAATAAATCAGACTTTATCAAATAAAAATTTATTTCATCAAGTCCTGAACTTTACAGACATGTTTAACAGCTGTCCCAGCACTTCTCAGCTTCAGAACTGTAGAAATTAGAATAAAAAGAAGTAAAAATATGATTAATTTCAGATGGAAGTGTTCATAGTACACCATGAATGTTTTTGATACAGTCTATAGAAGCTTGACGTTCTGATTGTTTTAACTTTCTGCATATTCATAGTGTTTTGTTTGGGTTTTGAAGTGAAGAAATTCTGCCTGTGCAGAAGAAAGAGATCTGTAAGTCGACTTTGCAGCAGATAAGAATTTCTGCCTGTCCTCAATATAATTTAACTTTTGTTGGGATTCAAGAAAACTTATTTCCTGGTCTGATTCCTCGAGTTTCTCTTGATGAATTCTGTTCAGATACGAAGAAAAGGAGATGCAAACTCCTCTTCTATGACACGGGGTTGATTCCCAGAGTATGTATGGGTTGACTTCTGACTGACGATTGTCTTGTATGAAGTCACTCACTCTTTCAGTAACGTTAGTTAGAAAATCATTATTTTGTAAAAGAGTCGTGTTAAATCTCCATCTTTTGACTTTGACTGAACCCAAGAAGTTTTCCACAGAAAAGATAATAGGAGAGGGTCAGACAAAAGCAGATGACGTCCCGTCACTCTGGAGGTTTATTTAACAAGTGATGGAGAAACAAAGAAATCATCAATACGAGAGAACGAACCATGACGTGAGGAGAAAACAGTGTCATTGGTGGAAGGATGTAATAATCACCAGATATCTACAACATTTCAATCTTTTAAAAAGGATGATAAACAAAAAGATGAAAGTGTGTGTGAAGCTGGAGCAGAGCTGAGTAGAGTCAATATAAGGCTCAACTAACAGCTGAAAATCCCCCTCGAGAATCAAGATGGCGTCTGAAAAGTTTAACAAAGTTCATTTAATTGAGTCAAAGAGTTTGATGTGAAAATCATTAGAATCATATATTGAATCTTTGGAACTGTTTAACACAGAAATGACATGATAAAATCTGCCTTCATTATCTGAACCAGAAGCTCTTCATGTTAAATTGAACTTCCTTCTAATCAATATCAACACCACCTTGGTCTTAGTCGGGGCAGAAGAGAAAACTGCCACCATCTACAGTTTGTTCTGAAATCTGCTCATATCAACAGATTTGAAGGGGGTTTCCTCAACAAAAGCATTTCAACGTTCTTTTATTTGAAATATTCTGAGCATTTTAGTCTTTTTACGGGAGAGTTTAACCCTCAAACATTCAAAGTCAACATTTGAAGACTGCTCATATTTTCCTATGAATAACAAAACCTGCCAATACATCATTAATACTAAAGACCATAAACCCAAACAAGACATAAAAAGAAAACATCAAATATAGCATGAAATCCCTGTAATAACTACCTGAGATACAACAGACACACAAACGTACAAATAAACAATCTACAGTTTGACAAACAAAATGAAAGTCAATAAAAAGAGTCAGTATGTCAGGAGAGCATCAGTCAAAGCTCCTGTAAAGTGACTGTGAGAAGGATCATATTAGGAAGCCAGAGTTTCCTGATAGAAGCTGGAGACGCTCAGTCTGAACTTGTTTTACACAATGAAGAGAAAAACCAGAGAAAATGACAAGCAGGAGGAGAAAAAGAACAAAAAACTAAATGAAGACTTGATTTCATTTAATTTATTAATTATTTTCACCAGTCTTCTTTTTTCCTGAATATATAATCACCTTTCCCTCATATAGAATATAAGTGTTCCTTAATTAGAGGATAATAAGATGGAGGTTAGGAGTGAAGGAGAGAGAGAGAAAAAAAGAAGGAAGAAAAAAACATAAAGTAGAAAGAACTTAGCTGAGAATATCAATATCTTCAGTATCTAACAGAAAAAGGAAGATCTTTCAATCATACGACTATAATTCAAATCAATCAGTTTGTCTAAATGATCTTGTGTGTTTGTTTCTGGTCTGGTTTCCTTCTATTCCCTCCTTGTTGTGTCTGAACCCAGCAGCTCCACTTCATCCCTCGACTCCACTGTTAAATATTGTTAACCAACCACTAATGATGACACTTTAAATGGTGGAGGAAGAGAGAAGGAGGGGATCAGATAATCAATTTATTTCACCGTCATATCAGATTCTTCAAGGAAGACTGTGTCATTATACAACAAACAAATAAACAAATAAATAAATAAATAAATAAATAAATAAATAAAACCAGAGGTTGAGAGGAAAAATAAGATTAAAAAAGAATCACACATTTAAATCACAGTATCAGTCAGTGTCATCAATTAAAAATATAAAGTTAAAAATCAAACAACCAAAAAAATTCATTTTGTCTGTAAATCGATGAAAATTAAAGAGTCTGAGAATCTAGAAAATATATCACATGTTGAAGTGTCGCCTGTCGTTGGTCAAACATCAGACACCAAACTTCAAACACCTGAATCTGTGTGTGTGTGTGTGTGTGTGTGTGTGTGTGTGTGTGTGTGTGTGTGTGTGTGTGTGTGTGTGTGTGTGTGTGTTTATGTATCAGTTTCAGTAAAATACTGTGTTGTGAAGGTTTTGTATAAAAAGACATTCCTGAACATGTGTTGAACTTGTTTGACTTTTTTGATTTCTTGATGTCTCACATGGAACAAAAATGATAAATGTTGATTTAATTTGGCAGCACATTGAAGGATAAATCCTACAGTTTCCTTAATAACATGAATCCAGTTTGACTTCAGACTAAATTCACAGATAAACTGTTCAGACTGACAAACTTTAAAAAAGAGCTGTTGTGATTTGTGCTGAAACAAACCCAGAAAACAAGAGAACTGAAGGAAATTTAAAACTTCTCTTGTGGATTTCATTTTGGTAGATATACACTGTACAAGAGCAAAATACATGAACTGACCCCAGAGTCTCCAGTCGACAGTGTGGACTCTCCAGTCCAGCTGACAGAAGCTTCGCTCCTGAATCCTGCAGGTCGTTGAGACTCAGGTCCAGATGTGTCAGATGGGAGGGGTTGGACTTCAGAGCTGAGACCAGAGAAGCACAGCTGATCTCTGACAAACTGCAGCCCCTCAATCTGAATAAAGAATAAATGATGAAGATAAAAATCCATTTATAATCCAATCAGATGTGTTGAGGTTTTAAATGTGCAGCTCAACATTACTATGTCCTAATCAATGAACTTTTCTCTAAAATGAGCAGAGTGACTTTGTCATTGTGTTATTGTGGATCATCATAATGTCAGCCTTCTACACACATCATCCAAATGTCAGCACAACATTCACACACCTATTCATGTCAACACACATTAATAACATGCTGCTGATCTCAGACCAGTCTGGAATAATCATCAAATCAGACATGTTGTTACTTTCACTTTCATTCTCTTCTGTTTCTTCTCATTCAAACAATCATGTGTCATTTGATGAAAAATACAGACACATGTTTTCTGTACAATTTCAAAATGTTCAATATGAAATAAATCAAACTTTATCAAATAAAAATTCATTTCATCAAGTCCTGAACTTTACAGACATGTTTAACAGCTGTCCCAGCACTTCTCAGCTTCAGAACTGAAGAAATTAGAATAAAAAGAAGTAAAAATATGATTAATTTCAGATGGAAGTGTTCATAGTACACCATGAATGTTTTTGATACAGTCTATAGAAGCTTGACGTTCTGATTGTTTTAACTTTCTGCATATTCATAGTGTTTTGTTTGGGTTTTGAAGTGAAGAAATTCTGCCTGTGCAGAAGAAAGAGATCTGTAAGTCGACTTTGCAGCAGATAAGAATTTCTGCCTGTCCTCAATATAATTTCACTTTTGTTGGGATTCAAGAAAACTTATTTCCTGGTCTGATTCCTCGAGTTTCTCTTGATGAATTCTGTTCAGATACGAAGAAAAGGAGATGCAAACTCCTCTTCTATGACACGGGGTTGATTCCCAGAGTATGTATGGGTTGACTTCTGACTGACGATTGTCTTGTATGAAGTCACTCACTCTTTCAGTAACGTTAGTTAGAAAATCATTATTTTGTAAAAGAGTCGTGTTAAATCTCCATCTTTTGACTTTGACTGAACCCAAGAAGTTTTCCACAGAAAAGATAATAGGAGAGGGTCAGACAAAAGCAGATGACGTCCCGTCACTCTGGAGGTTTATTTAACAAGTGATGGAGAAACAAAGAAATCATCAATACGAGAGAACGAACGATGACGTGAGGAGAAAACAGTGTCATTGGTGGAAGGATGTAATAATCACCAGATATCTACAACATTTCAATCTTTTAAAAAGGATGATAAACAAAAAGATGAAAGTGTGTGTGAAGCTGGAGCAGAGCTGAGTAGAGTCAATATAAGGCTCGACTAACAGCTGAAAATCCCCCTCGAGAATCAAGATGGCGTCTGAAAAGTTTAACAAAGTTCATTTAATTGAGTCAAAGAGTTTGATGTGAAAATCATTAGAATCATATATTGAAGCTTTGGAACTGTTTAACACAGAAATGACATGATAAAATCTGCCTTCATTATCTGAACCAGAAGCTCTTCATGTTAAATTGAACTTCCTTCTAATCAATATCAACACCACCTTGGTCTTAGTCGGGGCAGAAGAGAAAACTGCCACCATCTACAGTTTGTTCTGAAATCTGCTCATATCAACAGATTTGAAGGGGGTTTCCTCAACAAAAGCATTTCAACGTTCTTTTATTTGAAATATTCTGAGCATTTTAGTCTTTTTACAGGAGAGTTTAACCCTCAAACATTCAAAGTCAACATTTGAAGACTGCTCATATTTTCCTATGAATAACAAAACCTGCCAATACATCATTAATACTAAAGACCATAAACCCAAACAAGACATAAAAAGAAAACATCAAATATAGCATGAAATCCCTGTAATAACTACCTGAGATACAACAGACACACAAACGTACAAATAAACAATCTACAGTTTGACAAACAAAATGAAAGTCAATAAAAAGAGTCAGTATGTCAGGAGAGCATCAGTCAAAGCTCCTGTAAAGTGACTGTGAGAAGGATCATATTAGGAAGCCAGAGTTTCCTGATAGAAGCTGGAGACGCTCAGTCTGAACTTGTTTTACACAATGAAGAGAAAAACCAGAGAAAATGACAAGCAGGAGGAGAAAAAGAACAAAAAACTAAATGAAGACTTGATTTCATTTAATTTATTAATTATTTTCACCAGTCTTCTTTTTTCCTGAATATATAATCACCTTTCCCTCATATAGAATATAAGTGTTCCTAAATTAGAGGATAATAAGATGGAGGTTAGGAGTGAAGGAGAGAGAGAGAAAAAAAGAAGGAAGAATAAACCATAAAGTAGAAAGAACTTAGCTGAGAATATCAATATCTTCAGTATCTAACAGAAAAAGGAAGATCTTTCAATCATACGACTATAATTCAAATCAATCAGTTTGTCTAAATGATCTTGTCTGTTTGTTTCTGGTCTGGTTTCCTTCTATTCCCTCCTTGTTGTGTCTGAACCCAGCAGCTCCACTTCATCCCTCGACTCCACTGTTAAATATTGTTAACCAACCACTAATGATGACACTTTAAATGGTGGAGGAAGAGAGAAGGAGGGGATCAGATAATCAATTTATTTCACCGTCATATCAGATTCTTCAAGGAAGACTGTGTCATTATACAACAAATCAATAAATAAATAAATAAATGAACAAATAAAACCAGAGGTTGAGAGGAAAAATAAGATTCCAAAAGAATCACACATTTAAATCACAGTATCAGTCAGTGTCATCAATTAAAAATATAAAGTTCAAAATTAAACAACCAAAAAATTCATTTTGTCTGTAAATTGCTGAAAATTAAAGAGTCTGAGAATCTAGAAAATATATCACATGTTGAAGTGTCGCCTGTCGTTGGTCAAACATCAGACACCAAACTTCAAACACCTGAATCTGTGTGTGTGTGTGTGTGTGTGTGTGTGTGTGTGTGTGTGTGTGTGTGTTCATGTATCAGTTCCAGTAAAATACTGTGTTGTAAAGTTTTTGTATAAAAAGACATTCCTGAACATGTGTTGAACTTGTTTGACTTTTTTGATTTCTTGATGTCTCACATGGAACAAAAATGATAAATGTTGATTTAATTTGGCAGCACATTGAAGGATAAATCCTACAGTTTCCTTAATAACATGAATCCAGTTTGACTTCAGACTAAATTCACAGATAAACTGTTCAGACTGACAAACTTTAAAAAAGAGCTGTTGTGATTTGTGCTGGAACAAACCCAGAAAACAAGAGAACTGAAGGAAATTTAAAACTTCTCTTGTGGATTTCATTTTGGTAGATATACACTGTACAAGAGCAAAATACATGAACTGACCTCAGAGTCTCCAGTCGACAGTGTGGACTCTCCAGTCCAGCTGACAGAAACTTCACTCCTGAATCATACAGGTCGTTGTAGCTCAGGTCCAGTTCTGTCAGATGGGAGGTGTTGGACTTCAGAGCTGAGACCACGACTTCACAGTGAGTCTCTGAGAGTCCACAGAGATTAAACCTGTGATGACAGAGAATATGAAAGTTAAAGAATAATAAAATCTGACTCTTTATTATAAAAATAAAGTGACAAAGCACATGAACCTGAGCGTCTGCAGCTCAGCTGGTCAGTCACTGATCACAAGGTTTGTGGTTTGAAACTTGAGCTCCTTCTGTCCACATGTCAAAGTTTTCCTGAACAACATCAGGAAACACAAACTGCTGTTTTTGGACACAAGTGTCCAAATGACTGTGACGTAAACGTGTCTTATTTTGATGAACAGCTGATTTGTGTTTGTTAAACTTTATTTTAATGAAGTGTAAAATCACTGCAGGTTGTTACTGCACTCGTATATATTTACCTCAGTCATGTGTTTGTGTGTATTTTGATGAATCTTATGTTTCTCCATCTGCTTTTCATCTCACACTAAATGAATTGAATGACTCCTGTTGCATTAATAGTTTCATTAGTACTAAAGACTGAATGATGATCATTTATGGATGATAGTTTTTCTCAAGTGGAGTTCAGCAGTTTAACAAGATCATTTGTTCTGTGAGCCTGGTGAAGATAAAAATCCTCCAGTGAACTGAACCTACTGAGCTCTCCTTCACTGGCAGAATGAACCTGGAGGACGTCCCAGGAGCTGACTGTGTCCTGAGCTGCTGTCTGAGGAAATCAGCTGACAAATACACAAAGACTGTGGCTGCAAATTCAATGAAAACCAGCGTGGAAATGAGAGCTGCTACTTTCTCTGCATATGTTGCCTTTAGTGTCTCTGTTGTGAAATGGTGCAGAAAGGAAACACGTTGTCTGACAGTTTGTGTCTGCATTTCTCACATTAAGGTGACCAGATGGAAAAGCTTCAAAGTTGCCATGAAGTCAAAATCTCCATGTTTCATAGTTTTGATGACATGTGTATTGATGTATATGTCAGCGGCAGTGGAAGACATCTATCAGGCCTGATGTCGGGGCGGGGCCTCAAACATCAGCAGAGACTCAGCTCACCCTGCCCACCACCTCATCAAACTCCTCCCCTCTGGCAGGACATACAGGAAATACATGCACACACCACAAGACTGAAAAACAGCTTGTTCCCTAAAGCTGTAAAACTGCTGAACACAGCCTGAACCCCCTCCCACACCCCCACAAACTCCCACTAGAGAAGGCAAGCTTTTGGCTCTGACTGAGAAGGTGAGACAAGGCATGAGGAGCAAACAACTCCTGAAGAAGGTCAGCTGCAGGGAGGCGTCCCTGTTCACTGCCCCGCCACCAGGAGATGTTCTGGGCTAAGGAGCCAAACATCTATGAGCGGTGGTCCCCAGCTGATGACCCTGCAGCTAACAAGTGGGCACCGGTGGAGGAGCTGCAGGCCGAGAGCCTGGCAGGATGAACACCTACCTGTTCACATTAAACACATTCTGAAAAAACAAAAACGTGTTTTACCTCATTTTTATGTCTTTTTGTTTACAACATAATTCCATATAATTCCATATTTCACAGTTTTAATGTCTCCAGTATTAATCTACAATGTAGAAAAGTAAAATTTGATATATTGATATATTTTGTTTTTATACCTTTACATTTCCATATTTTAATATTTGTATATTTCTATACTTGTATATTGTGTTCTTGATGTATTTTTCTAATGTTCTCTTGTATCTTTTCTAATCTCAGGGAGTTCCATCATAAGTTCATTGTGTTCTTGTCTGCAGCAGAACAATAATAAAGAATCTTGAATCCTAGTTTTGGCCGTAGAGATGTCTGCCTTCTCTACAATATAACAGAGCTGGATGACACGAGTCCTGTGGAGCTCAAAGTGACAAAAAATACATTTGAAAAATTCAACGTCTCTTTCCAGAAATCACGACCTGGTTTCTCAAAATAATCCTCAGACTTTGTTGTGAGCAGTTTCATGTAGGAACTACTTTCTTTCTGCAGTTGAATCTACTAGAACTACTTTAGACTCGACCACATGATCCACAGACGTCGCTCAGTGAACGCAGCAGTGAAGTGTGTCAACAGTTTAGGATGTTTGTCAGTGAATAAGTGCTACACCTCTTCCAGAACCAAGCCAAGTTCCTGTGTCCTGCTAAAAGAGGGTTAGTTCTGAACTGAACAACAACATCAGCCCAGACTGAACTACCAGAGACAGAGAGCTTCATTACTGGTTATAAAACAAACTCATTTCTAGTGCAGCAAATCATCTGAAAAGATCTTCATTATTGGAACTAAATGATGTAAAATCACACCTTTTATTAATGAGGATGGAGAGGGGGACGTTTGATTTGTTCTTCAAGAGGGAGGATGGCCTCCCCTCACATCCTCTCTCAAATCAATCAATAATTATAGATATTAGGAATAAACTGTAAAAATGAACGGAACAGTTCTTCATATGAAATAGATCAGAAACTGCTGAGAAGAAATATGACAGCAATAACTGAATAAAAGATCAAGTGAAAAAACTTCCCTCAGATCACAAGTATTACATGTCTGTGTGTCTGAATATAAAAAGATCAATAAACAGACACATTATAGAAACATAGTGCACACACTGTAAAAAATAAAACTACTGTCAAAACATTTTCAAGTCCTCATATTTCCCTGCTGAATTTGTATCAAACCTCCATCACCCAAAGAAAGACAGAAGACGACAGAAGAAACTTGTTTCACTGACTTGATGACTATAAACACAAAAAATGACTTTTGTAGATATTTGTAGTTTAACACATGTTGAATTATTTCTATTATTATTATTATTAAACATTTGTATTCATTATTATTATTTTAATTCTAGTTGAAGAAAACTTTTACAGTGTAGAAGTTTTATATTGTTCATGTGTGTAAAGTCTCTTTAATACTGAAGGCTTCAGCTTTTTGTTGCTTTATAATGTTGATAATCACATCTGGACTTACCGAGCCTTTCTGCAGTTCCTCACAGCTGGAATCAGTCTCAGTCGTCCCTCATCTGATGTGTTGTACTTCTTCAGGTCCAACTCATCCAGAACCTCCTCTGACATCTGCAGCATGTAGGCCAGAGCTGAGCAGTGGATCTCAGAGAGTTTCTTCTCTGATCTGTTCTCTGACTTCAGGAACTCTTGGATCTCCTGATGTACTGAGTGGTCGTTCATCTCCGTCAGACAGTGGAAGATGTTGATGCTTCTGTCAGGAGAGATTTCATTACTGTTCATCTTCTTCAGGTTGTTGATGGCTCTCTGGATGATTTCTGGACTGTTGTCTCTCTGACCCAGCAGGCCTCCTGAGTCTCTCTGATCCAGCAGGCCTCCTGAGTCTCTCTGACCCAGCAGGTCTCCTAAGAGTCTCTGGTTGGACTTCAGAGAGAGACCATGAAGGAAGCGGACAAACAGGTCCAGGTGGCCATTTTTACTGTTGAGGGATTTCATCATGACTCTCCTCAGGAACTCATCCAAAGATAAGTTGTTTCCACGGCCTGTGTCTCTGTATATCCACAGGAAGTCCTCCAGTACCTGTGTGTTGCTATAGTTTTGGTCTTTCCCCAGGAAGTCCTCCAGTACCCGTGTGTTCCTGTTGGTGTAACAGTGGAACATGTAGACTGCAGCCAGAAACTCCTGAACGCTCAGATGAACAAAGCAGTAGACTGTTTTCTGGAAGATCACACTCTCTCTTTTGAAGATCTCTGTACAAACTCCTGAGTACACCGAGGCCTCTGTGACATCCAGACCACATCGCTCCAGGTCTTCTTGGTAGAACATGATGTTTCCTTCCTCCAGTTGTTCAAACGCCAGCCTCCCCAGCTTCAGAAGAACTTCCCTGTCAGCCTCCGTCAGTTTCTGTGAACTTGTCTTATGTCTCCCATGGTATTTGTTCTTCTTCCTCCTTGTCTGAACCAGCAGGAAGTGTGAGTACAGGTCAGTCAGGGTCTTGGGCAGCTCTCCTCTCTGCTCTGTAGTCAACATGTCCTCCAGAACTGTAGCAGTGATCCAGCAGAAGACTGGGATCAGACACATGATGTGGAGGCTCCTGGATGTCTTGATGTGTGAGATGATTCTGCTGGACAGATCTTCATCACTGGACCTCCTCCTGAAGTACTCCTCCTTCTGGGCGTCAGTGAAGCCTCGTACTTCTGTTACCCTGTCAGCACATGAAGGAGGGATCTGATTGGCCGCCGCAGGTCTGGAAGTTATCCAGACCAGAGCCGAGGGAAGCAGATTCCCCTTGATGAGGTTTGTCAGCAGCACGTTGACTGATGACTTCTGTGTGACATCAGACACAACCTGACTGTTGTTGAAATCCAGTGAAAGTCTGCTTTCATCCAGGCCGTCAAAGATGAACAGAAGTTTACAGACAGCCAGCTTCTCTGCTGTGACCTTCTGTAATGTTGGATGGAAAACATGGAGCAGACTGAGAAGACTGTACTGCTCATCTTTGATCAAGTTCAGCTCCCTGAACGAAAGCAGAATCAGCAGACTGACATCTTGGTTTTCCAAACCCTCTGCCCAGTCCAGAGTGAACTTCTGCACTGAGAAGGTTTTTCCAACTCCAGCGACGCCGTTGGTCAGAACGACTCTGATGCGTCTCTGTTGGTCAGGTAAGACTTTAAAGATGTCCTGGCACTTGATTGGAATCTCATGGAGGGTCTCCTTCTTGGACGTTGTCTCCAGCTGTCTCACCTCATGTTGGGTATTAACCTCTTCACTCTGTCCCTCTGTGATGTAGAGCTCAGTGTAGATCCTGTTGAGGAGGGTTTCACTTCCTGTTTCATCACTTCCTTCAGTCACACGTTCACATCTCCTCCTCAGACTGATCTTATGTTCATCTGAAACCTCCTGCAGACCACCGTCCACTAAAAAAGACAAAAAAGCTGTGAGACAAAACAAAGACAATCTGTTGGGATTTTCATTACCAATAAAAAACAATGTAAGAATATATAAAGAAGTAAAGGTTATAAAGTCCAGTTTCAAGGAAACATCAGAAATTCTCTCTTTTTCTCTGACTTCCTTTGACTGTGTGTCCGTGTTAGAGATTCATGATGTGGATTTTATTCAGCTGATTCTGATAAATTGATTCTCATGGCTGATACTGATAAGATAAATGTTAATTTCACGTTTTTGTATTTTAAAAACAGGTTCATATAACCTGTAGTGTAAACTTCATAAATATACTTCAGCTTTTATAGAACATTTTACCAAAGAATTCAAATTAAATTATTAAACAATCAGATATTATAACTGATACTTTATTTATTACTGATCTATAACTGTGACAGGTCAATATCAGCTGATCATTTATCAGCTCTGATATTTATTGTGCTTCTCCAGTCGGTGTAGGTGTTTGATTGACAGCAGAGGCGACAGGCTGAGCTGCAGCTCTTCATCTAAACCAAGGACCCCTTACAAGATTTACCAGGGACCCCCTCATGTTCGTCCCCTGGAATAATTAGATAAAGTCTATTTTTTACTCTTCTATAGTCTTATTTATGTGAAAGATGGACACATGTGCAGTCTTACTTTGTTCAGTGCTGCTCTGACTGTCGGTCTGCAGTCCAGGTCTTGTTCTGTGAGGTAAAATACCTGTTTCTGTCCATGAAGTCTGGAGGCTGTGAAGAGAGCAGAGACGGCAGCTTCAGTTTCAAGATTACTGTCACCAATTCACCCCCAGCAGAGACACACTGGGGTCAGACACAGACGCTACATGGATCCATCTGGACACATCTCAAGATCATTTTCTCACATTCTGAAGATTTAAAAATCTTTACAGCGACTTCAACATCAGAGCAAAGATATATGAACATTTTATGGAAGTTTAAATGATGAAATGGAGGTTCTCAGCTGTTTTGATGAAGAAATAAAATAAGATCCATCTTAGTTTGAAACAGTATCTGCACTCATAGTTCTGCATCATGAATATAAATATTTTAGCATTTTGTCTTTATTCTTAATGAATCATCTTCCATCAGGTCAGTTTACAGTAAAAACAGTCTCTTACTTTGTGTCTGAGGGTCCAGGTTCATTACTGAAGACTGGAGGAAAATCTTTGGACCGGTCACTCTTCATGGACAGACAGCTGGACACTGGAGACTCTGCTCTCTGTCTGTTGGACTGAACTCTGCAAACACCAACATGTTTTTATTCACATAAATCCTCTTCTGTTCCTCCACATTGACACTTATCCAGGCCAGGAAACATGTCTGATAATGTCAGCTGATATCTTTTTAACAAACAACATTTTTAATCTGTCATCAAACTGTATGGAACCCAAACCACCATGTTCTTTGCTTTTGTACAACAGATCCCTTTTAGTCACCTCCCAGTTTACAGTTAAAACTCTCTCTTACTTTGAGTCTGAGGGTCCAGGTTCATTACTGAAGACTGGAGGATAATCTTTGGACCAGTCACTCTTCAGAGACAGACAGCTGGACACTGGAGACTCTGCTCTGTCCTCCTCCTCCTCCACACAAACACTCATCTTCTGATCTGAACTCAGTCTGAGAGAAACAGGAAAACTGACTGTGAGCTCAGAGCACAAGTTTGTTCAAGAGTCAAACACAGGAAGTAACACACACACACACACACACACACACACACACACACACACAGTGTACAGTATAATAAATCACCTCAGTTTTCTTTAAATCTCTTTGTTTTCTCAGGTTTCAGCAGGTTTCATGTGAATTTTTCAGCCAATCAGGACTTTGTGTCGACAGCTGAATCAAACTGTTGAGTTCATTCTAACATTTCTTTCCTCTACAGTCCACAGGGAGAAAACTGACTCACACACTTTGACAGTAAAATCATCAAAATGTTGTATTAACACTCACCCTGCCTCAGCCTTCAGTTCTCCTCCGTCTGCTCTGATCTGTCCACACAAAATGGAACCTGAACGTTCTGACTGAACACTTTCACTTTCAGGTTCCTCCCTGTTCTCATGATCCCAGATCACATGGTCAGTGTTGTTCCTCCCTTTTACATTTATAGGAAATCACTTTGTGTGTGTGTGTGTGTGTGTGTGTGTGTGTGTGTGTGTTAAACATGATGTGTTTATGAGCGTCTCTCTTGACTTGAACAGACTGAATTAAAATGAGTTTTGGTCAAAATGTTGGTCGGCTGCTTCGACTCCTCCACGTCTCAGAGGGAAATATTCTACTTCTCTGAGAACTTCTTCAACCAGCGGGTCGACTAGCTGACTGTACTGAGACACAGACCTGCTGGAGATCAAAGATCACATCAACATCATAACACACGTCTCTTAAAAACAGATACACAACATGATGACCTGCTGAGGTTGATTGATTTATTGTAGATCTGTTAATGATTACATCACACTACAATAACTTTATCCAGGTCGACATAATAAACTGATGAGTACAGGGAAGTTTGATTCTTTTAATAGTTTAATAAACCTGAAACTGATCAGCTGAAACTCCAAATACTCACCTGCTGTTTGTCTTCTTGGTCCTCAAACAATAATATAATATAATATAATATAATATAATATACATTTCTTCTCCTCAGTGTTGTTTGTTTGTTTGGTAAACTTGTATTTGTGTGTTTCTGAGTTTGGACACAATGACTGAAGGAACCACTAGAGGGAGCTACAGTCCAGATGGACACATCAGTCCATCACATCCAAACTCTTGTTGTCTTCTGTCTCTGCTGTCCTGCTGCTCATCACTGTTCATGTCCAAACATTTTACACACACACTAAAGTCTCTGTGCTGTTTGATGCTGCCTTTCTATCATCATCATTCACTTATTATTAAATGATTTCATTCTTTCTGTTCTTGTTGGAATATGTGCACATATTTATGTTCAGCGTGAAAATAAACAAACACGATTATAGAGAACTAAAAATGAACAAAAACTAAGTGTCAATAAACATTTTAGTTCATTGAATGAACTATAAAAACGAGACTTAAGGGAAAAGAAAACAAAGCGAAATAAAAAAAAAATACAATAAACGTCTATAGTTTTTGTCACTTTCATAAATCTGTCGACACAACATGATGATGTTTATCTATATTTCTGTGGTGTATCAGTGAAGTGTATGAAGACTGCAGCAGTCTCTGCCAGTTTTATTATATGAGTCTTTCTCAAAATAATTACATTTTATCTCAAAATAACTAGAAATTACTTACCAATATGTCATTATTTTGAGACACTAACTCAAAATTTTGGAATACTAATTCATTATTCTGAAATTCATCAGTGTTTTGAGATATTGCTTCTAACTTAAATTATTGTTAATAACCATAAATTATCTTTGTCATTCAAATTAATACAAAAATATTAATTCGCACATCATTTATCTTTCTGACCCTCCAGCTGTAACTGACCTCCAGCATCTCTAAAGAAACCTGCCATTAAAACATTACAGGCAACATCAGATATGCAGAACAGCTTTATCTTTCTTTCTTTCTTTCTTTCTTTCTTTCTTTCTTTCTTTCTGTCTTTCTTTCTTTCTTTCTTTCTAAAAGTGTTCATGCAGCAAAAACTGTAAGATGAAAACTCACTAAAATTGGCAGGTAGGTTGCAAAGTCCACCCTCTACTCAGACAACGAAAATGACCTCACGGCGTCGCTCTAATAATGAAGTTGACATTTTTGCAGTTTTCTCAACTGTGGTTTGGTCTGGACTCAAAATTCTTTTATCATTTTAATTGTTCAGTTCATCTGAATCTTTTCTAAATTAGTCTTCTGCTTTAAAAATGTCAACTTTTATGACTTTTTGTCAGTTTTATGAAAGTCTTATTTTTACGAACTGCTCACAGATCATTGGGCCAATCAGACTTTGTGGATCAAAAGTTATCAAAGGAATTTTGATTCATTAATCAATTTTTTTTTAATTAAATAGTAAATTTGCAAAATAATGTACTAAGTCATGAACAGATTGAGATATCAGTGTGAAAATTAAGACACGAGTTCAGGATGTTCACTAAGCTAACATGTTAAAGGGCATGTGTTTCACCTGTAGGGGGCGCCACAAATGAGTTTTTGTCACTGGCAGTGTGGATCCATACAGAAATCGTTTTGCATGATCTCGGGTCATGACTCAGTTGAAGCATGAAATTTGGTAATAATTGATTAAAGTATGCAGGGTTTTTTACAGTGAATCTAAATTTCTTCTTCTTCCTCCAGACTTGTAAAAAATCAGCCGTACGTCCTACAGAGCTGGAAGTTTTTCAACTCATCTGCTGAACTGTGACTAAAGTTTGTCTCACTCTAACCTGTGGTCACTTCAAAAGTCCATCACTCTGTGTGTTTCTAAATATGAAAAATCATTCTAATTTGTAATTTTTCACTTAATATTTGAAGAAACGTGACCAAAATATTTGACAAAACACCAGAAACCAGCAGAATGACGTGTGATTTTTGGACTTTTGTTTGTGTTTTATTTTTAAACATGTAAAAATGTTCTCTGGAGATCCAAAGGTCACAGGTTTGAATCCACGTGTCCAACAGTGTGACAACTTATCAATTCTTGTTTCTTATAAACATCCAAATCCTCACAATCTGCTCAGACTCCCTTCATTACTGCTTCTGGTTGCATTATTTTATTTAGATTCGTTTTGAAAAATACTGTACAGAAACTGCCGAGGTTCTTATTTGGCTCTGTTCTTTAGTTCTGTGGTCGCCTCATACAACCACACTTCAAATAATGTGAACTGTCCCTTTAAGCACATCGGTGCCTTTGAGGTCAGAAAGCTTTAAATCAAAAAAACATTTGCTGCACATTTATAAATGTCGTGTTAACGTGGACATGAATGAACAGACTGAACTCTTCACCAAAACAATGTACAGTATTTAATTTGTTCATTTATACAAGTCTCATCTTGCAACGTCAATAATCTATAGTTCAAAAAATAGATTTTATAGAGGACTTTGTCATTACAGATCCATCCAAACCTTTCTAATTTTGTACAAATTTTAAAAGTGATTCTAAAACAGAAGTCTTGATAATCCAGTGGGTGACGTCCCGGACCATCGAGGAGTTTCCAGAACGTTTCCTGGATGTTAATTTATCTACTGTAAAAACTTTAAGGACTATTTCCTGTTAATACAAACTATCAGCTATGAGGAGAGAATTATTCATCGTTATCTAGTGGGAGGATTCTGGAAAAGCTTTCCACACTTTAATCCAAATAAACAGGAGAACATCAAATCAGAAGTCACAAAAAAGTCAAAATGGAGGGTGGCTGGTGTGTTTTGGAGGAGTCTCTCGTTTTTTTTTTTGTTTTTTTTGTGTTTGATGAAGGAGGGAAGACGATTGTTCAGCTGGAGGAGGAGAAATGAATCCTGCCGTCTTCTGCGTCTCTCTTCATCCTTCAGTTTGACTTCTTGTCCCCTGGAGAAGGAAAAGGAAAAACAGAAGGTTAATTCATGAGTCTGAGGCAGATCGTTTCAGTCGATCAATCGTGATAAAATCAATCGATCAAATGCAAACTGGTTCTGTTATTGACTCATCAGTGAATCAGTCCAGGATCTCACTGAGGTTTTGTTGCTTTTGTGATTATTGTGATAAAATGTTTTTGTTATTTTGCAACAAAATGCTGTTTCAAACAATGGAGACTGTCTGAGGGGCGGGGCAAATAAAAATCTGGAGGACGCCAGCATGTGTCATCTACCATGAGTGGTTTTAAACATGTTGAAACTAATTTCCCCCTTCATGTATGAAAAAACCCCTGATGTAAACGTCTCTGTCCAACATTTCCACATGTCCTGTTTTTCTGTTGGCATCAGTATCAAACAATACATCCACACTAGAGGGCGCCACTCAGAGACTAAAGTGGAGGTGCTGAAAATGGCGCTGATCTGTGAGGTCATTAAATACATCACACCTGTTGAATTCTTTTAGCTACAACTTCATCCAGAGAGCCATCAGCTGATCTAAGAGGATCCCAGACTCACAGGAGGTCAGAGGAGCCTTGATACAGTTCGGTTTCTGGTCAACCTTAAAAGATTAACAACATTTTTAAATCAATGTAAAAGTGAGAAGGAGGCCAGAGTGGGAGTCATGTGATCGTTCTGGCAGCAGCGTTTTGGACTCAGTGAAGTCAGTGGAGGGAGGACTGAGAAACAGCTGCGTCAACGTTATTACTGAAGTGTAAATGTGAAAAATGAAAGCATGGACACCCCTGTGTAAATCCTGAGACGATAACAATGACCTCATTTTAGAAATTAACTTAAAGGAGCCAATATGTAGCATCGAAAACAGGTTGACATCCTGTTTAATAAATGATCTATGGTTGAAGTGAGTTTTAACCCCCGCTGCCCTCTTCTCACACCCGGGGAAGCTCAGACAGGCTGCAAGAACACTGCAGGAACACTGCAGGAACACTGCAGGAACACTACAGGAACACTGCAGGAACGCTACAGGAACACTGCAGGAACACTGCAGAAACACTGCAGGAACACTGCAGGAACACTGCAGGAACACTACAGGAACACTGCAGGAACACTGCAGGAACACTACAGGAACGCTGCAGGAACGCTGCAGGAACACTACAGGAACACTGCAGGAACACTGCAGAAACACTGCAGGAACGCTGCAGGAACGCTGCAGGAACGCTACAGGAACGCTACAGGAACGCTGCAGGAACGCTACAGAAACACTGCAGAAACACTGCAGGAACACTGCAGAAACACTGCAGGAACGCTGCAGGAACGCTACAGGAACACTACAGGAACGCTGCAGGAACACTACAGGAACGCTGCAGGAACGCTACAGAAACACTGCAGGAACACTACAGGAACACTGCAGAAACACTTCAGGAACACTACAGGAACGCTGCAGGAACGCTGCAGGAACACTACAGGAACGCTACAGGAACGCTGCAGGAACACTGCAGGAACGCTGCAGGAACACTACAGAAACACTGCAAGAACACTACAGGAACACTACAGGAACGCTGCAGGAACGCTACAGAAACACTGCAGGAACACTACAGGAACACTGCAGAAACACTTCAGGAACACTACAGGAACACTACAGGAACGCTGCAGGAACGCTACAGAAACACTGCAGGAACACTGCAGGAACGCTGCAGGAACGCTACAGGAACACTACAGGAACGCTGCAGGAACACTACAGGAACGCTGCAGGAATGCTACAGAAACACTGCAGGAACACTACAGGAACACTGCAGAAACACTTCAGGAACACTACAGGAACACTACAGGAACGCTGCAGGAACGCTACAGAAACACTGCAGGAACACTACAGGAACACTGCAGAAACACTTCAGGAACACTACAGGAACGCTGCAGGAACGCTGCAGGAACACTACAGGAACGCTACAGGAACACTGCAGGAACACTGCAGGAACGCTGCAGAAACATTGCAGGAACACTGCAGGACAAGCACAACATCATACTTTGACAATAACAAATGAGGACGAGTGTTTATAACTCTGTCAGTTGATCAGCTGTTTATAACTGTCAGTTGATCAGCTGTTTATAACTCTGTCAGTTGATCAGCTGTTTATAACTCTGTCAGTTGTCTGTCGATGTAAGGTTCAGCCTGTTATCTGTAATCTGATCCTGAAAACAAAAGTCGACTGCCAGTTATATACAAGATACCTGGTTAAATTAAAAATGATGGTTAAACTTTGTTTTGCAGATGGTAACATGAATATTTCTATATAAAATATATTTAGGATGACTTTGATAATGTAATTCGGTACTAAGTGTATTCTTTTTTTTGTTCACTGTCATGATGTGACTGTGTTTAGAATTTTGGTAATAAATTAAGACTTAATTAATAAAAAAGACACGATAACAAACAATTTTACGCTAAAATATTAAGAAAAACTGAAATAACCTGCATGATTATTTTTCTGCTGTTTTATTGTCACTATTAATATAATTATTTAAAACATTTGAACATGACTCTTATTATCCAGTATAAAGCAGTAATAAGTGTTTCCTTTATGCATGAAAACAACAGTCCCCTTCAGGAACGGCTCTTGAGAATTTTTTTTGTTTCTCGTCCCTCAGCAGTGAGGACAAACGTCCGCCCTCAGACATGAGCACTTTCAGGACTCACCTCTGGCTTTCTTCACTTTGGGGGAACAGGGTTTGGACACCTTGACGGTGGTCTGACACTCAGCGTTGAACAGCGCTCGTTTCAGCGTTCCCGACCGGCTCTTGGTGTTGGTGGCGGCGTCGCAGGATCCCCACGGGCCGAACTTGTACTTACAGTCACCTGAAGGGAACACGCAGCATTTAAAGCTTTAATACACCGAGGTGTTTACATACAGAACCTCCTCCTGATTCATCTATTAAATCCTACCAAGGAGAAAGTAAAGGGCTTTTTTAAAATATGGACACATTTTATTAAATATTAAAATATTTTAGAATGTAACCTTTTTTTAACCTCATTTACAGTGTTTATCTCCCAACATGCGTCACCCACAGTAACTTTAACATGTTGCATGTTGAAACCAACATGTTGACCTTTTACCTCTGGACATTCAAGACGAAGCTGTATAACTTCTATCTAATCTATCATTCAATAAAAATTAAGTTCAAAAAAAGAACAAGTTTATTTAAAGTTTGTCTAAATTTCTGTCAGGACGTCACATTTTCTGAAATTCTAATAAAGGCGTGTGTCAGGTGCGTGTCAGGTGCATGTCAGGTGCGTGTGAGGTGCGTGTCAGGTGCATGTCAGGTGTGTGTCAGGTGCGTGTCAGGTGTATGTCAGGTGCGTGTCAGGTGTGTCAGGCGTGTGTCAGGTGCGTGTCAGGTGCGTGTCAGGTGTATGTCAGGTGTGTGTCAGGTGCGTGTCAGGTGTATGTCAGGTGCGTGTCAGGTGTATGTCAGGTGTGTGTCAGGTGCGTGTCAGGTGCGTGTCAGGTGTATGTCAGGTGTGTGTCAGGTGCGTGTCAGGTGTATGTCAGGTGCGTGTCAGGTGTGTCAGGCGTGTGTCAGGCGTGTGTCAGGCGTGTGTCAGGTGTATGTCAGGTGCGTGTCAGGTGCGTGTCAGGTGCGTGTCAGGTGTATGTCAGGTGTGTGTCAGGTGCATGTCAGGTGTGTGTCAGGTGCATGTCAGGTGCGTGTCAGGTGTATGTCAGGTGCGTGTCAGGTGTATGTCAGGTGTGTGTCAGGTGCGTGTCAGGTGCGTGTCAGGTGTATGTCAGGTGTGTGTCAGGTGCATGTCAGGTGCGTGTCAGGTGTATGTCAGGTGCGTGTCAGGTGCATGTCAGGTGCGTGTCAGGTGTGTGTCAGGTGCATGTCAGGCGTGTGTCAGGCGTCTGTCAGGTGCATGTCAGGTGCGTGTCAGGTGTATGTCAGGTGCGTGTCAGGTGCATGTCAGGTGCGTGTCAGGTGCGTGTCAGGTGCGTGTCAGGTGCGTGTGTGTGTGTTGGTCTTACTGATGTCCTTCTTCCAGTTGCAGGGGATCTTGCAGTGGATCTTGTCGGTGCGGTCTTTGCAGGTGGCCTCCCTCAGTCCGTCTCCACAGTCTCCGTGTTCAGGGACACATTTTCCGTACTGAGTCTCTGCGGTGGAGCACTCTGAGGCAGGCTTGGATTTATCATGTTTCCCACCTGGTGGGGCAGAGAGTCAGTCAGAGCACACAAACCTGCAGAAAACACCTGAACTATGCTTTTATTTTGAAGGATTTTTTTCCAGCTGTGGTGTAAAACATGTAAATATAATCAGTTTGTGAATATTAATGTCAGTTCATCCATAAATTCGTTCTCACTCCCGTAAAAATGCATAGATTTTCCAAAGATTATAAAATTAACTGTCTGAGATGCAGAACTGCAGAGAGAACGTTCACACAGATGATTTATCTGTTGAAAAGTTTTAAGAATTTTGGTTCCTTCATTCACTAAATCAGTCCTAAAAACAGATCCTTGTTTGTCTTTATTAAATGATACCAGATTTCCAATTAGATCCAAAACAAATGGCTTAGAGTCTTTGTATACACACGCTTGTGATATATGTATATTTTATTTATTTGTTGGTACGATGGATGAGGGACGTGTAGAAACTCAGTGTTCTTTATGATTGTATTGGTGCTGACTTAAAGTTCTCTCTTAGAAAGAAACATATGTTGAAAAAAGAAAAAATCCAGGATTTCCAGCTCGTTCTCATTCCCAGGTTGTTAAACACAGACGTTCTGTCTGTGTCTCAAACAGACACACGAGAACTTTTTGAATTTCCCTGCAGGGGCTCAGGAATGATTCATCTTATCTTCAGGTTCCTTCAGGCTTCACAGTAACTTCAGTGTAACTCACCTGTGTCAGCTGACGTAGAATAAAGAACGAGGAAGAACACGTATGGAGGAGGTATAAAGTCAGAACTTTACCCCAGAAGCAGGATTCGTGTCCCACATGAAACCAAAAAATCTGAAGTTTTTAAAGTTACACAACGTGACTTTCTTATTTTAACCAAACCCTCAGGAAGAAGAAGCTGCACTGTGAGGCCAGAATGACAAGGATGTAAAACAGCAGAGACTTTTTTCTTTTTGAGTGAATTCAATTTGTTCAAGCCAACATTTGGACATTTGGAAAATCTAGAAGAGCTGCATGTTTTTTAATGCAACTTGCAGCAATCAGGGATTTAACACAAAGCAACATGCAGACACAAAGACGCTGCAGCACCTGAAGTGAAATGACAGAAAAATAAAGTGTGTCTGCATCAACAGCTGGATGAGATCTTTGGATATATGAGAGCTGGTGATTAAATGATTAGTTAACTATTAAATATTTATATTTTCTGGTTTCTTCACTCTTCTCAGACACTAATAAACATTTTCACCATTTTCTGACATTTCATGGACCAAACAACTAATCGATTAATGGAGAAATTGATCAACAGATTGATTGATAAAGAAAATAATGGTTAGTTGCAGCTGTGATGTGTATCAGTGGCAGAGAACCAGAGGCCTGAATAAGTTGTGAATCTGAAGTCAGAGTTTGGTTTCCTGACTCGTTTCATCACAACAGGAAAAACTTGCCGTCTCACTTTCTGACCTTTATGCTACAAGCTGCACATTCCTGCTGTCATGAAAGGCATTCTGGGAAAACGTGAAACTCAAACAGAAGTGGGCGGGCGGGCTGAAGAAATGTAGGTTTGCCAAAACAATAAATTCTAACTTGTCATTATGAAATATCTGCTGGAATATGAAAAAGAAAAAGAAGAGCAAGTGCTGCCTTCAGGCGACGTCGGTGTAATTTCACGTCTCACGTTTGTGTTCTTTGGCTCTTCTGTTGGCCTCGGTGGTGAGCGTCAGGGCCAGGAGCAGCAGCAGCGTCACTGAGAACAAACTTCGCATCCTGCAGAGACAAAAACATGGAGGTCTTTAACTGTTCAATCAAGACATCAATGTTTTAGTAAACCATTATTAATTCAAACATGTTATAACAACCAATAATCTCTGATGCAAACTATGTTTGTACTTTTTTGCCAGTACAAATACGAAACATTTATTAAATTGCATCAATAATGGTGTTAAAAATCTTAAATTTAACTTGTTAAAACCTGCAGAAACCCTGTTTAAGTTTTTTTATTGTATAGAATTTGCCTCAGTATTGGAATAGAAGTGCAGACTAAGAAAAGTAAATTGTAAATTCAGAACTTTTTGTAAAGTTTTATATTGCAGTAATAATGTGTGGTTGTTACCATAGTCTCAAGGGTTCCTACACCTTTTCCAAAGTCAAATTCAAGCACTTTTCAAGAATTTTCAAGGTGCTTTTCAAGCTTTTCCAGGTCCTCACAGCTGTGGTTCTACATGATAAAATACATCAGTAAAAACTGCAGAGGATGTCGGGGACATTAAACGTCATCGTGATGTCACTTAGTGATGGTGATGTTGAAGTCACGTGACCGTAACTTAAGTGGTTCTCAACCTGGGGGTCGGGACACATATGGGGTCGTGATGTACTTTCTGGGGGTCACCAGATGGTCATGAAGAATAAAATAAAATAAAATATAATGGCAGGCAGCGTTTGTCAGCTTTCATGTGTTACAGTTTAATCTCTGAACAGACTGGAGGCTCAGAAACACCGACCTGATTATTCTGTGGTGTCGGGTTGAGAACCAGCAACCAGCTTTTTACTTCTGCTGACGCATTTATGCTTCAAAACTCATAAATGTTTGTTTGTAAAGATTATGTTGCTGAATAAAACATCTCACTTTTGTTTATTTTCTGCAGTAATCTAACAGTTTGTTGGTTTGTGGAGGGAACCTTCAGGGTTGGACTACAGAACTGTGTCATCCCTGCAGCATTTTACACCTGACAAAAAAAAAACAAAACACACCACTAACATCTGGCTAATCAGCATTCAGTTTGGGTCACATGACACTGCAGGAGTCACAGGTATTTATCGGCTCCAGCTCTGTTTGCACCTGCTTGGAGATTTGTATTTAACCAATGACGTGTTCGTCTTTAGTTTAGAAGCTGAACGGTGCATAAACTTTTTTATTTCCTCTGTATTCTTATAAAATAAAATTTTATAACCCTACAAATGATATAATTATTTATTATGAAGCAGCAAAATGAGGAAATGTTGGTTTTCATCAGCGGCATCTTCACACGCCGGACGAACTCAGATTAACAGCTGTCTGAGAATCAGCCAATCAGGAATCGCCCTGCACTCGGTTACAGACGTACAGCACTATTTATTTATTTATTGTTCTCTGCATGATGTGTGAAATGTTTGTTTCTGTGCTCAGTTTGCTCGTTAAAAATAACAAGCCATCACAACCCGATTCACAATTTATCAATAAGTCTTGGGAGTCAATTTGTGTATTAATGAACGTTTCTGACAATTTTTAATGACCTTTCCACATCACCTTATATAATCTTGTCATTTTTAACAACAAAGTTCCTTTCGCTTGAGTTGAAGTTTGACTGTAACAGCAGCTGAACTGGTTCTTGTCAAAACTAACATTACATAAAAAGTAAGAGTATAAGTATTGAATTTTAAACTTCTTATGACGGCTCATGTTCATTCATGCTCATACTGTAGAGGAGGATGATACTGCAGCAGTGGTGGTTTGTTAAGGTCCAGTACTTCACCTGATTCATCTACACATAGACTATAATAATTATTTTAATTTTTCTCTGTTCCAGAACCACAAACATCCCATTTTATCCATCAAACATCCAAAAAGGAACATTTGTCTGGAGGGTATCTAACTGATGCCCCCTGGTGGCCACAACTTTTAGAAACCAGTTGAATGTCAGTCCTTCCTGCTCATCATAACAGCTCCTATCAGCTGAAAGTCAACATCAAACAGTCAAGTAAAGCAGAAACCTGAAAGTACAAACAGCGACGCAGGAGAGAGACTAAACTTCAGACCACAGAGATTCAGTTAGAAACTACAAGCTTTTAAAAACTTCTTTCTCTCTGCTCTCCTGCACACACATCACTTCAGTCTGGACTTTCCAGCGACACATCAGTAAAAACAGAAACGCGAACTCGTCTGCTGGCTCTGAGAAAAGGGTCAGTCGGCTGTTTTTAGCTGCGGTAAAAAAACAAAACAGTTTATAAGTGCTAATTTTTTGCATGTGGTGGTCTGGGGTCCAGAGTTTCATGCTCTGGTGTTTCAAATTGTCAAATTTTGTCCTGGTCTGATCTTGTTGTGTGATTGGCCGACACGATGTTTAACTGTAGCGTGATCTTGGTCGGACAGATGGTCCAAATTTAGTCCAAATCAAATCCGTTCTCTTTTCAGCTCGGCCCCCCAAACCTCAGAACGCTTAAGCCAAATAATCTGACTATTGTAGTGCGAGCAGATCAGGATTATAAAAGTAGGCTAATGTATTCAGATTGTGTTCCTGTTCTCACCACACACACTCAGCTGTTATTTACACACAGATTTTGGTTTGTTTCTCGTCATGATTAAAGCGCTCCTTCAGTGGCTGATGACGGCGACGGCACCCATCAGCTCGGAGGAGAAATGCGGTGCGGGGCTCTTTGGCTCTACTTTGAAAAAAAGAGAGTCAATTACCCATAAAGCTCCTCTCTGGCTCTCTGTTGTTATTGTGCTGAGAAATGACAGACTCCTCTTTCAGGCCTCCATTAAAGCAATGGTCCTCTTTCACATGTCAGCTGGCAGAGCAAATCCTGCTCCTCTCGCTCCTCCTGCGGCCTTTTATGAGGAAAGAACCGGCTCTCAGCAGGCCTCCAGTCTGTCCTCCATCAATGAAGAAGAGGAGGAGGAGGAGGAGGAGGGGGTGAAGGAGGAGGAGGAGGAGGAGGAGGAGGCCAAGCAGCGTCTGAAAGAGCCCTTTAGATTTCCCCTCAAAAGAATACTGATTCATTGGGCCAAAACAAAGCCTCCTCTAGCCTGGTTTCATTTCTCTAAAGCCCAACACAGATTCCATGCCACGTCTTAGGAGCCGTGCCCCCCCCTCCCGTCCACCCCCCCGCCCTGAATAGAAACTGATTTGCATAAGAAAACAATGAAATCTTAGCATGAAGAAAAGGAGTGGGATGCTCCCTTTGGTTCCAAACATTTAGAGGAACTTCCTCCTGAATCTCAGAGTTCACTCTCGCATCCGGAAACATGAGACAAAGTTTAAAGATGGGAACCTGTGGACGTTTAGTCCTGTAGAGTCTGATGTACGGCGCAGAGTCCGACCCACCACACGGCACAGATCCTGATGTACAGGAAGGCGTGGAGTCGAAGGCCGAGGCCCTTAAGGACAGTCTGTGACCGTGAAGGTGTCGTCTGAGGAGGAGGAGAGGAAGCTGACGTCTCCTCAAGCGAAAACAGAGTTTGATTCTTATATTAGGAGTAATTTCGACAGTAAAAAATGAATCTCTAACTAATCCGGGTTCCACATTAACCATGGCCACAAGAAGTGACCCTGTGGCCACCAAATATTTCCTGTAGGTGGCACCAGGTTTCGTCTCCATACAGCGAGTCTTCATCAACACCAACGTTACAGTTCCACTAAAACATCCTGATTTATAAACTGTATAAAAAAATTAAAAAAAAACAGTGCAGAATACGTGTTCCTGGCTAGTTACAGATGAGTCTGGGCTACTGAATCTGGGTTTACTGACTCAGACAGAGAAACGAGTGAAAGGATGAATCGATCCAGACAGAAGAATGTCTCTACAAAACATCCAGTTAGAAGAAGAACAACTTTTGGAAAATGAGGAGCTGCTTTTGGTGATTCTGGAGAAAGATGGCTGACGGTTGAGACTCTCATCACAGACGAGATTTTTAAATCCTGAAAACAGTCAAGAGGAGGAGCAGAAGTCTGGTTTTCTCTCAGAATACTTCAATTATATCATCCTGAAAGATTATTAAGGAACTTCTGCCCAGTGATGCTAAAATAAACTGCCAACCTGAGCTTTAATTAGAATAAAATCAAAAACTAAATCTAGAAATGTTTGGATGAAAGACGAGGGTTTAACAGCTGATTCTAACAAAACTGAAGGTTTGACAGTGGAAACAACAACATGAAGGAGATCTGCAGTTACTTATAATTTACATTTACAACACGTCCTCACATCTGAAGGACGGTTTATATCGAGTAACTTAAGTAAGTTAAGTAACTTCAAACTTCAAAGTCAGTGTTGATCTTTGGTTTCACGTGAACACCGGTCTCCTGGATGAAGAGTTTGTTTGACCTTCAGTCTTCCTCGCTGTTTATTTTTCTCCTGTCATAATTACTACGACCACTAGAGGTCGCCACCGAACTACAGACGTAAATATGAGTTGTAATAAGCTGCTGCACAGATGACGGTCTGACAGGTTTTCTGTGGAGGACAGACTGAATATTTACATTTTTGAACCATGTGGAAAACTTTCTTTCTCTCAAATTTAGAGACAGAATGTAGAACGAACGACAAACATCAACAATAACAGAACAAAAACACAACAAAATGAAGTAGAACCGTAAGTAAAAAACATAAAGTTGAACCTGTGAAGCCACACGTGGAAAAACATTTCTCGTTTATCAGCAGGTCTGACAACATGAGCACAAATTTAGAAATAAAACCAACATTAAAAAAAGGAAAGAAAGAATAAAAACATTATTTCTTATATCCAAAATAATGACATTGTTTTGTGGTGAACTGGAACATAAACAGATAATAGAAATAAATGTACTGATGTTGTTTGTTTCATTATTTCTGTTTAAACATCCTTTCAAAATAAAGCTTGTGAAACATTGTGATATTTGAGGAATCCATCCCTTCAAAATAAACCTATTCAGTTTCTGTGAAGAATCAAAGCTGAGAAATATTCTAATTGTTATTTTGCTGGTTTAATTACATTTAGTATAATATATAATGTAATATAACATTATTTGTAAAAATGTGTTAAAGATGATGAAAAAAACAACAAACATAAAAACTTACTTGCTGAGCTCAGAGGAGCAGCCAGTCGAGCTGTGGAGTCGTCGCCTTCTGTCGCTGCCTTCAGCTGCTGCTGCTCAACATCCCCTCACACACACACACGCACACACGCACACACACACGCACGCACACACACACGCACACACACACACACACACTGCATTTGAACAATGCTGAAAACCAGCCTCGTGGTGACATCACAAGCTTTAATCCAAACACTGAGGAACAAAACAAGCTCAGCTCATTAGCATAAAGTGTGTGTGTGTGTGTGTGTGTGTGTGTGTGAGTGTCATATAGAACATATAGGAGGAGTGTGTGTAATGCCACCATACAGGTTGGGTGTGTGTGTGTGTGTGCAGCAGGTGTGTGACGGGTCAAATCTCTGCTGTTACTGCAGTAAATGTACAAATAACAAAGAATAAGTACTCCATTCAAAATACTACTGAACTTAAAATGTAAATTTAATGCTGTGAAAGTTTATTTGGTTAATATTTAAAATCTCCAAAACTCTGCGACTCACAGAACAACTGTCTGTCTGACAGGTGAACTGTCCCTTTAAATAAGTGTCATACTTAAATACTCGAGTAAATGTTCAGTTACATTCCACTACTGTCTGTCAAAGTTTTGTTTTTTTATTATTTTACTGAAGAGTTTCTATTTGCAGTGAAAAACAGAATCTTTAGATTTATAAAACTTTTTTTTTTTTCCAGTTTCTGATTTTTCAGTGTCCTCCAGTTAAAGGGGGAGGAGGTGGTAACTTCAGAAAGTTTATAAAACTGAGTTTAGCCAAAAAATAAAAATAGAGAGAAAGAGAGATAAAAAATACAGCATAAGGTTATATATATTTCATTATTAATTATATTAAATATATTCCAATATTAAATCAGTTTGATGCTTTAATGGCATAACAGCTCCTTTGTTACTTAATATTAGATTAGAAAATAAAATGTTTGGCTGATTTAACATGAATTTTATTATAAGCCACGCCCACTTCTTGTCTGACAGGAAACCACCCCTATATAAGACAAACGTCACTCTCTACAGACCAACCAAACTTCACAGGCGAAATCAGTAATTTTCTCTCACAGAACACAGGAGCTGTTGGTCGACTGTTGCCTCCATCTGTTAGTGTGTTTGTGTTACTGTGTGACTTCAGTGTTTAAAGGGGTTCGTTCTGATTCATCAAAGTCACACAATAACACAAACAAACCAACGGATGGAGGCAGCAGTCGACCAACAACTCCTGTTTACTGCAAGACAAAACTGCTGATTTTGTCTATGGACTTTGGTTGGTTTAGAGAGATGGATTTTGGACTCATAACAGCAGTTTCTCATCAGAAAAGTGGCGAAAATATTTGTACGCTTAAAATGAAGTTGATTTTTTAAGGTGTGAAATGCAAAATCTCTACTTTAGTTCATGTGGTTCTGCTGAGTTCTGCGTCAGAACCGAGGCCTGTGTTCTCCCACTTGATGGCAAACAAGCAGCAGAATAAGAGCAGATTTAAAGTCTCCCGGCGCTCTGATGGCTCAGTCATGCGTGGAGGCCATTGTTAACTGAGCGGGAGGGAGGGAAACCTTCATGATGTCCCCCTTCAGGTCCGCTCTCCCCTAAGGACACCCCCGACCCCCCGCCTCCCCCCCGCTGCTGCAGAACTCTGATGAACTCTCTGACTTCAGGGTCGACTCTAGAAGGAAAGATCTCCAGGCTTCTTCCTGCAGGGCTGAGGTTCTACCCAGAACCATTTGCCGCTGAAGAACATTGTATGTTGGTGCCGTAGAGGAGCTGAAGGGAGGAACATAAACGTCACATCCTTTGGAACATCCCGTCACAGAAATCTGTCCACAGGCTTTTAGAGACAACTGAGAAAGACGGGAAGTTCTCATTCTTTAATTTAAGTTACAGTCTGTTCACACATTAACAACAGGCCTCTTTTCTATTGGAGGACATCATGACGTGGTGTTTCTGTGGGCGGAGCTTAAGTGGAGGCAAAACAAGGAGACGCTGGCGAGCAGGTTCTGTCGTCCTGTTCTGTAATAATGACTCAAGGGAAAAGGTTCATATGTTACATTCATATTTATACACATGGAGTTATTATTGCTGTTTTTATTGTTGATATTATTATTGCCAACTTATTATAATTCAGCGTTCTATAAAAGACCCCCCCAAAAAACAAAACATTTCAATTTAATCGTTAGATTTATCAAGAATATTTATTTGCCATCATTAATTATTTATTTATGTTTTTATTTATGTTTTGTTTGTCTGTTTATGTTTGTTTTTCTCTGTCCAAGTGTATTTAGTCTCTGTCTTAATCGTTGTTGTAAAACACTATTGTATTGTTTTTTTTTTTATAAATAAATAAAGTACATATCCCTTCAAATTAAAAGAAAAAGAAAAAAAGTGATCTAGTTCATATTTGGGACTGAACTTCAGAATTATCTCTGAATCTCTGTGAACTGAACTCTGAGTTGTACGTAATGCACCTTTAAGAAGCAGAATTACGGAACATTTGGTATTTTCTGCTTAAAAAACTAAATGAATTATCTGTCAGTGATGGTTTGAGCTCTGAATCAAACAGAATAATGTCATTGTCCTCACAGGAAGCTGTAACTGACATGCTTTATTGCAGGTCACTCAGAAATGATAAAACCAAACAGTTATTTCTCTGACGTCACTCGGTATAATGTCGTTATATAATTATTATCATTAATACAGACGGACTGCTTTGGCAGATTCTGGCGTCAGCTTCTGTTGCCTTTTACAATCTGTGACGAACACTGACGAGTCTACCGGGCGTCTCGGCGTCTACGTACACAGTCGATACACGTCACAAAGAAAGCGTCCTGCCGGCAGCCGAGAGCTTTACACTTCTGTAACAGACAAAAAAAAAAATACAAAAAAATCTCATATGTTGACTGAAATATCTAAAATTGAGACTGAGGCAGGAGACGACTGGCTTCCCTGTGTTTGATCACAAGCAGAGTTTGTTTTTTATCTCTACAAATAAATCATAAATAGATAAATTCATCTGTGTCTAAGTTAAATATTGTGAACACTTATTTCTGTCGAGTAAACAAATACATCCAATAGGTCACTAGAAGCTTGAGAGAAGACACGTTTTTTTGCAGCCGCTCTATCAGATATGGCGAAAGCGTCTCGTTCCATCACGTTCAGCTGCAGACGAGGGATGAATACAGTCAGTGTTCGCTCAAAGCTGCTGTTGTCTCACTGTCTGTACGCACGTCTTTGTCATGTAACACAGAGCTCAGAGCGCTAACGTCGATAAAAAGCCGCATTCAAAACGCAGTTTGGAGGAGATCTGAAAGTCTTTGTGGTCTGAAGTTTGAATTCTCGTCAGTGTCCCGAGGCGTTCATGGTCTTTAGTTTGGAGGACAGAGGACAGAGGACAGACATCCTCAACAAAACACCATCTCTGGTCGATTCGAGCAGAAGCACGTCGTTGTCTCCACGCCGTGACTGTTTTCTCCGTCGAGCCCGGCTGGAGATGTTTGGGGGGGGGGGGGGTGAATAAATGAAAGACCAAAAGACAGACAGGTGTTGTGAGGACAGACGGCGTGGACTTCAGACCGCCGTCTCATGGTCTTCTCTCTGGATCATCTGGTAATGTTGGCGGTTCTCCAGATACTCTGCCAGTTCCTGGTCGTTGGCCTTCTCAGCTCGCTGTTTGGGCGTCTCACCCTGAAACACAAACACAACTGAAGATCAGAAATCTGACTCACCTGATCTCTCATGACACACTTCAACCAAATACTCAATACGATCAATAAAACTATCAATATTAAGTTATCTGAAATGAATGAAGGCTGAACTACAGAGATCCATGGATCAATAGACACATCAACAGATCAATACACAGATCAATGGATCAATAGACAGACCAGTTGATCAATAGACACATCAGTGGATCAACAGACAGATCCACCAATCAACAGACAGACCGAGGGATCAATACAGAGATCAATGGATCAATAGACACATCAATAGATCAATACACATTGATGGATCAATAGACAGATCAACTGATCAATAGACAGATCGATGGATCAACAGACAGATCCACCAATCAATAGACAGACCGAGGGATCGATACAGAGATCAATGGATCAATAGACACATCGATGGATCCCATTAACAGATAAATGAATCAATAGACAGATCAATAGATCAATAAACATTTTGATGGATCAGTGGATTAATAGACAGACCGATGGCTCCATAAATAGATCAATAGATCAATAGATCAATAGATGTATTGATTATTGAATCGAACCCTCAGAGCTGCAGTGAGTCTCGGCTTCACACCAACACTTTACACACAAACTAACACATGAACTCTTTTCATTCTCTGAGAGGAGAGAAGAAGAAAAAACTCAGATTATGGGCTGCTTCCTGTTACCACTGGCTTCACCATGGCAACGGAGAGCCGCGGCCTTTGTGTGTGTCGGAGCGAGGCCGGGGATCCTGCGGCGCTTCGTTTCTCAGTGACACACAACATTAATCACTTTATAGAAGTGGGTCAAATAGTGCTGGAGATCCATTTAAAGAGCGGAGGAGGAGGAGGGGGCGGGGGCTGAGGCTGGTGGCCGCCACGGCGCCTGAGAACGCCTCACATCACAGAGCGGCCTCGTACAGCAGGAGGCTGCCGCCGCCACCGCCGCCGCTACACTCGACTGTTTCACTCATTCAAGAACAACACGGCTCGGCTCTGAACCACGAAACGAGACGAAAACGACATAAAAAGATGAAACGAGACGAAAACGACATAAAAGATGAAACAAGATGAAAATGACTTAAAAGACAAAACGAAACGAAAACGACATAAAAGATGAAACAAGATGAAAATGACTTAAAAGACAAAACGAAACGAAAACGACATAAAAAGACAAAACGAGACGAAAACGACATAAAAGATGAAACAAGATGAAAATGACTTAAAAGACAAAACGAAACGAAAACGACATAAAAAGATGAAACAAGATGAAAATGACTTAAAAGACAAAACGAAACGAAAACGACATAAAAAGATGAAACAAGATGAAACTGACTTAAAAGACGAAACAAGACGAAAACAACGTAAAAGACAGAACAAGATGAAAATGGCATAAAAGATGAAAAAAATTAACACAGATTGATGGCGGATGGGTAAAAATATATATATATATATATATTATTGATGAGGAAAATATTAATTACGTCGGCTAAAATGTGAACATATTTTAATGTTCTGTCAGGCAGAGCAGAGGAGAGCAGTAGACTAAACTCTTTCTCGCCAAACTAAACTGAGTCTGATTCAACAGTTAGACTCGTGTTTTAATGCTTTTTATTCTCATTTTCACTCAGAGGAAGTGAAGATGTTCATTTTTCTGTAGAAGTTATAAAATCAGACGATCTGCAGAGCTTCTCTCTCCAGCTTCACCTGAGCTGAACGCTCTGCGCTCCGTCACGACGTGGATGCAGGATTTTATTTGGACCAAACCAGAGTCGGCGATTGTTGGACAGTGGAAAGACGAACCAAGACGTTAAACCAAACGTCTCTTCCTGTTTAAAAAAAATCTCTCTGACTGCAGCGATCCTCTCCACGATGTTGTCATAACGTCTGGTGAAGTGGCGGGTGGGGTTTCGTGTCCCATCAGAGCCGATCTGCACGTCTTTACTCTCAGACCGTGTCGAAAACCTTCAGCTGGAGTCACAGCGACGTGTCTCTGAGCAGCACGTCAGAGGAAAACAGGAACAAGCACTGAGCTGTTACACTGATGACATCATTTCCTGTCACAGTGACTCTGTTCATAAAATCCACTGTACATTTCTCTGCATGTTACTGTTTCCGTCGTCATTCACACTAAATGTTGGAGAGAAGATTTGAATCGAAGGTTTCATAACAGGAGGGAAGAACCAGAGGAGGTTAAACTGGTTAAACTGACAGACCCACTCTGTGCGTGTGTGTGTGTGTGTGTGTGTGTGTGTGTGTTACAGGCGGTTCACCTGCAGGTCAGTCTTCATGAGCGACGCCCCGGCCTCCACCAGGTAGTGACAGATGCTCCTCTGACAGGAGGAGGCGGCTTTATGAAGCGCCGTCTCACCTCTGAAACACACAGCAGAAGGAAATATGAACATTAACACTGCAGGTGTGCAGTTTGATAAAGATTCAAGTGATTTGATTAAACACAGGACTCACGTCTCTCGCTCTGTGATGTCCAGGTGAGACGTGGGAACTGAAGACAGAAACACATTTCATCAGTTAGATATCAGAAATCAGTGGTGTTGATCGGCGGTCTAGAAAAATCCAACACACACTGAATATAAAATCATTTGTTGACTTGTGGATTAGAATGAAACATTTTTATTCAACTCTGTCCTTGAAGTGCACCTGATTTTTTATTTTTATATGACCAACAATACTTTTATTTTTGACTCTGTGCAGCACAGAATCCTTTTGATTTAATACTTTAAAACAATAAAGTATAAAAAAGTTTCAGACTTTTCAATCAGTGCTGTGAGAATAAAAACTGAAATAAATTCTGTGCATCCAGCTGGAAACACATCAGCTGTTTCAGCCCTCAGCACCTCTGTGTTCTGCTGCTGGCGCCCCCCAGTGGTGACATCATAAACACACAGTGGAAGACAGATCAATGTGACCAGGTGAAGTTCAGATGAGACGACTGACGGGGACACAGACTGAACCAGACTTCACTTATATATTTTTGTCACATTTTCTGCAAACAAAATTTTTTTTTTTTGGGAACATGCATCACATGTTTTTTTAGAAAACCTGTCATGACCCCCTTCAACCTTCTCCGTCAGTCGCTCTCTCACCGTTGTCGATGAGGTACTTGAGGATCTCTTTGCTGCCGACCTCCACAGCGTGATGCAGCAGCGTGCAGCCGGCGGCGTCCTGCAGCAGGATGTCGGCCGCCTGCTGGTGGAGCTCCATCAGCTGCACGACAACAAACACACACCGACACAGGCGTCACTTCAGCCATCACTTTCATTTCCACGGTGTTAAATAAAGACAGAAGACGTGTTTAAAGACTTCAGTCCAGCAGCAACGAACAAACTGAACATCCAGTCGAGTCCCAGATGGTTGAGGAGGAAACTTTTGAACTAATCAATAAATGTGATCAGTTTTACAGACTCACTCTGTTCAGGTCTTCAGTCTTGATGCAGTTGATCAACTCTGCATCTGAGAGACAGAAAAGTCAATGTCAAAGAAACAGGCAGCAACAGATTTTTGACTTTTGAGCTCAACTCAAATTCTGAAGTTCTGAATTTTTTTTTTTTTTACCAATTACTGATATTTGTTGAGATAATTTGCTTTTCTTTTTTTGGATGAACTTAAAACTTGTAAAAATTTAATTAAAAAAAATATTCAGTAAATTCATCAAACTGAAAGTAAATTTTCAGTTAAAACTATTTAATTTTTTTAGTGTCTAAAACTCAAAGAGTCAAGTTTTGTTTTTAAAGAAGAAAAGTAAATTATCTCAACTTATATAGTTTTATAGTTCAGCAAAACTTTTTGTTTGTCAAAGTTTATCAAAAGTTAAAAGTTCAAGTTGGGCTCAAAACTTAAAAATCTACCGCAGTGTTTCGCCTTGAAATTTTAAGTCGTCTCAACTTTTTCTTTTTTTACAGTGTAGTTTTTCAGTGCACAGGTTTATATAAAATTCAAGCACTTTTCAAACCCTTTCAAGGATTTCCAGCTCCTATAAGAACCCTGTAACAGGTTTTATTTCTTTAAAATGATCTTATTTTTCCTGTTTTTATCTGTTTTCTTTGTAACCTGATGATTTTATGATCCGTCTGATTTATTCAGAAATGCTCACGTTGTTTCATTTAGTGACGTAGATTTTGAAACATGCTCAATAAGTAAAGATCATCATTATTATAAACTCATAACTTCCTCATCTTAGTTTTGTTTCATGTTCATGTTTGCCTGTAAAGTGTCGAGATGAGTTTATGATTTGAGTTCAGATGACGACTTTTAACAGAAAATTATTAATTAATTATTATTCTCTAAAGAAACATGAGAGTCCTTTACCTTTTTCAGGGTCGTGTGAGGTAGCACTGGAGGGACTGTCAGAGAGAAACGAAACGTTAGATATGAACATGAACCACACACACACACACACACACACACACACACACACACACACACACACACACTGAATGGAGTCGTACCGAATGATGGGAGTGAAATCAGCGAGCGTCGTGTTGGAGCGATGCACATTGACAATCTTTGCTCCTCTTCTTCAGATCACAAACGAGATGCAGTGAGGACAAAACGGACAAAATGGACAAGATGGACAAAATGGACAAGATGGACAAGATGGAAAGATGGACAGGTTCAGAGACAGCTTCAGGACCTGGTACCAGCAGTACTGCAGTATGAAGTACCATGAAGTATTTGAAGTAGACAAACAGAAACACAGACAAACCAGCAGCGGTGCAGACAAGAATCTGTACTCAAGTACTGAAATATTACTTCTGTTTGAAAAGTACTTAAGTAAAAGTATAAAGTACTCATCTCAAAAACTACTCAGAGTATTATTTACTTTTTAACAGTGTTATCAATATCAGATATTCAATCAAGCAGGTTTCTGTTGGTTCAGATCTTCAGTCTAAAATTCAAAATCTTCTGCTCCGTTCGTCTCACAGTCGACTTTTTTTTTCTCATTTTTATATTTTTCTGTTTTAAGATTAAAGTTTGTTTATTTGTTTTCCTGATTTGTTGAGTAGTTTTTACTTTTTTTACTGCCCTACAGTTACGTTTCTATTCCAGATGTCCAGCAGGGGGCGACTGTCTGATAAAAAACTGATGAACATGAGGCTCCTCAGGTGATTCATGTCATGTTATGTCATGTCATGTCATGTCATGTCATGTCATGTCATGTCATGTCATGTCATGTGTGTTGCTACCTGCAGAGGGCAGTCTTGGAAGAGCTCTGAGAGAGAACATCAGCCACTGAACTGTCGCTGGAAATCCTCTTCCTCTGGAAGTCTCTCACCCTGAGAGAGAGAGAGAGAGACACACACACACACACACACACACACACACACACACACACACACACACACACGATTTATGCAAACAGCTGCTAATTCATTATCATGACCTTTGGTGAAAAAATGTTTCACTGGGTGGAAATATGTGTCTTTAAATCAATCAATCAATCAATCATTCAATCAATTGTGCACAGCAAATGAAGGAACAGCTGGACAAACTAATAAACCAAACAACAAACATAAAACACTAAGAGCTGTAAGGATTAATCCATTATTAATCAATAATTAAATTAATCTGCATCTATACTGATAATCAATTAATCATTTTGAGAAATATCTTTTTAAAAGATATCTATTTAAAATATTCTTAAATGTGAATATTTTCTGTTTTCTTTCCTCTCTGACAGGAAACTGATGATCTTTGAGTTGAGGACAAAACGAGACATTCGAGGACGACATCTTGAACATTGAGAGACATTTTCTGACATTTTATGGATCAAACAACTGATTGATTAATGGAGAAGATTAATCGATAATGAAAATAATCACTACAGGAAAGACTTAGACCTGTTTTTTAACTGACAAGATTGTGACGGTATCATTTTTAGTCTTTCGCTATGACGATGTGAACACGTCTCTCACCTCGCTGTGGTGGAGGACGAGGACGGCGAGGACGGCGAGCCGGGGAAGGCGAACTGTCTCTGCTGCTCCTCGGAGTCCACCAGGTCAGGCATGCCGGGGGACGTGCCCACCGTCTCCTTGACGACCAGCTCCGGGTCCAGGATGTACAGCTCCTCCTGAGAGATCTCCGTCACGTAGTTCAGGTGCTCCTGGAGGACGAGGAGACACGGAGACACCGGAGAACCTGGTTCATGTTCTGTATGTGTCTCCTGGACGTATCGTCTCTGCAGTTATCTGTTGTTTTTATTGATTAATCCATCAACAGAAGAAACTGTCCTATAAACACTTCAGAGTTAGTTAATAGTTTACAAAGCCTTTATAAGAAGCTTATTCACATGAACATGTCTTAATAAAACTCTATAAGTGTTAATAACAGCATAATAATCATGTTATTATTAGATTATAAAAGCTTCACTGAGCACTTATAATAAACTTGTTAACTTTAAACTTGTTATATGTTTATTAAGGTTAATTAAACCTTTACTATGCACTTATTAACAGTTAATTATAAATTTTGGGGCTGCTGGAACTAAAGTGTGTAGATTATTTATTAAGATCTTTTATTATGGACTAATTAACAGTTAATTTTAAAATACTAGAGGGCTTTTAATTTGAAAGAGGTACAGGAAGTGTAGTGTTTGTATTCACGGTGCAGATATTCAGGTCATAACTGCGACTTTTATTTTATTTAATTAATGAAGGAAAACAATGAAAAGAAAGATCAGTTATTTAATAAAGGACTTTGTTTTTTTTGTTTTTTTTTAATTTTGTGATAAATATCATACTGTGAACTTTTTATCTTGGCGTTTTCATACCGTCGGTTTTTGGTATCAACTGACCGGTTACGTTAAAAACAGAACAATAAAGTTAGTCTATGAAACTGAATACGGGCTGAGTTCCATTCTGTGTTGAGCTGCAGTCACACCTGAGCTCGGTCGATCCTGTAGAAACGATCTGCAGTCGTACCTGGAGAACACAGAACAGGTGCGTCAGGTTCTGTGTGACGGAGAACTGAGAACGGTGAGCGTGTGTCGGTTCAGACTTACAGTCGAGGAAACACCACTTCATGGACAACTTGTGCGCAGACAGACACTCGCCCTTCATCTCATCACAGTCCTGAAACAAACAGGAAGTGGGACTGATTTTATTTTATTTATGGATCCAGGAGACAAAAAGAGACAAAAGTCCTCTCACTCTTTAGTTACATTTTTAAATAAGCGTTATCGAACGATTTTACCATTTTTCCACTGACTCTTATTTTTAATTGAGAAAACAGAAAACAGTTTTGTTTACAGACTTTTGTCTTCAGCTGCTGGAAATCTCTGAAAACATTACAGTAAAATTCAAGTGTTTCGAAAAATGTCTGGATTTTGGATGAACTGCTTCAAACTGCTTGAAATTGTAATCAGATTACTTTTATAATAAATTGCTGCCTGACCGAATTAATTAGCTTTAGAGAAAGAAATGCAGTAAGTCACCTGGTCCAGGTTGTCATGGAGACGCTCGATGAGCAGGCGGCAGGTCTCCAGGTCGCTGTCTCCGGGGACGGTGATCACTCCCAGAGGCGTCGCTGCAGACACAGACGACACGACGAGTTTCCAACATTATAAACCACTTTTCTGTTTTATGACGCATCTTTTTGTGGGCGGAGCTTCAGTGGAGGCAAAACTCTGTGATCAAACTTTTCTGACTTTTTATTGATCAAAGCACTGCTTTATTAAATGAGAAAATAGTCAACAGATTAATCTGTGATTTATTTATTAAAGAGGGACTGTGGACAGTTTAAAACACAAATGTCTTGGTTTGGATCTTTTTTTCCAAACAGGAACCTTTTTTTTAATTTCACCTTTTGTTCAGCAAAAATAATATAATCAATAAAATCTGAATTGGTCGATATAACATACAGCCGAGAAATTGATTTAGTAAAAATCAATTAAAAAGACAATTATTAGCAAGTGCTGAGTCCAGTGAGAGCAGGTTACAGATATTAAAACACATAAATATGAAAATCTCCACTCTAAATTTATCTGCAGTTGTAGTTTTAAGCTTAAATTAGTTTATTTAACAGAGTATTTATGATTTTGGTGGAAAAATTCAGATTGCATCATAAAATTCAACAGAATAATTATTGAGGAATTCACAGATAAATTACTTTTATACCTGCTGTGTCACATTTTACAGGTTCTCTACAGTAAATATTCATGTTGAAACGTTAATAAGAAGATAAATATTATTCTTACTATAACTTTTTCAAAATTAGCAAATATTTTGCTGCAGTGCAGAGATGATCCACCAGGGGGCAGGAGATGACAGGTTTTTCAGTAAAGTATTGATCATATTGATATTGCAGAGGTCTCCTGTATTAAATATGATGTTTTAGGATTAAAGAGTGTGTTGTCTCACGGGTCGGTTCTGGTTCTCGGGGCAGACAGAGGCGGGTTTGTGAAGCTCGACTCTGGTTTCTGTGAAAGGTGTGATATAAATAACATTTGCTCAGCTGATCAATACGACGAGCTGATTCATGTCTGCCTCCAGTTTTTCTTTTGTTTTGCCTCCAGTGGACACTGTGACGTCACCATGACTACAAGGATCAATAAAACAACGTGACACGTTTCGGATTTAAGGTAAAAATTATTATCAAACTGTTTCCGCATTTGAATTAATATGAAAATATTGCGTCACTTTCCAGCTGATAACATGTTTTCATCGTGTTTGTAAAGGTTTTCAGTTTGTCTCTTCAAACACTGACAGTGTGACAGCCTGATTGACACTGATTGATCATGATGAGGACATTATTGATCGATCGGGCCACAGTTAACCCTTCAGTGACTCACAGGCCTCCTTCAGCTGGTCCTTGTCGTAGTGCAGAGCCTCGTACGCTGCCATGCTGATCCGGTTCACTCTGATCTGCAGCTGCTCAGGGACGGGCTGCTGACTGCACGCGCACACACACACACACACACACACACACACACACACACACACACACACACACACACACACACACACACACACACACACACACACACACACACAGAGAGAGAGAGAGAGAGAAACTTTACACTGTGAGCTGAACACACACTCACAGACACACAACACAGGATATTAACTATTTAACCCTCCATGATTCAGTGTTGCCTTCAGGAACCAAACACATTTTTGATCCTTTACACTCACACAACACATCCTCAACTAACATTTTAAAAAAGACGTCTGAGGAAACCAATAGCAGTGTTTTAAAGTGTCACATGACTCTCTGGAGGTCTTGAGGAACCTCTTTTTTGCAGCCTTCCTCACATGCAGACGTGGATCTAGAGGGATGATGATGCAGCTCATTTCCTGATTTTGTTTTTCTCATTTTGAAACAGAAATCTTTTGCAGGTGAGTGATGTGAGTGTGTGTCTGTGCAGTTTTACTCGTTGAGGTGGGGCATGGAGATCCTCCTCTTGGCCTTCTGCACCATGTTGGCCTGGTTCCTCAGGTTGATGTGGATGATGGACGGCGCCAGCTTGCAGGGTTCTCCGTCCACCTGCATGGGGATGGACTTGTAGGTGGTGAGGGTCACTTCTTTACACTGATGGAGCCGCTCGCCGTGGCCGCCCACCTGCAGCGTGGCCTGGACACGAAGAACCAGAATGAACCCGAATGCTTTACAAGGTGCTTTCTGCTCACTGAGATCATCTGTTTGTCTTCACGTGTCTGACGTGATCTGCTCGAGCTCACCAGAGACGTCATGGTGAAGCCGATGACCTCGATGCAGCCGTCGTCGTGGCGCTGCGGTTCAAAGTCCTGATGCTCGCTGGGGTGACCCCACGGCATGGTGCCGGCACAGTACCTGCAGCACACAGAGCCCACGGGCTTTAACGGACCAAACCAACTTCACAACAGTTCAGTATGAAAATAAAGTCTGATTTACTTTTCATCATATTTCAGTTTTAGTTGATGTTAATGTGTTGTAATAATAATACTGTATTTTTATAGAATTTATCTAAACAAGGTTACAAAATGCAAAAAATACTAATATACAATAAAAAAAAATGGTTAACTATAAAAAATACAGTTATATCAGTATTATATAAATGTTTTTAATCTTTTCAACACAGAGAGATTAAATGTCTCTCCAGTTCATCACATTTTTGTCTTGTTTTTATTCTTTGAAGAAAGTGAATGAGTTTTTATTTAGTTATCATTTATAGAAAAGAAATTGTATCTTATAATTTTAATTTCTTTCTAATTATTAATAATAATCAACTCAATGAGGCGACCAAATATCTTATTTTAAGTAAGTATTTTATTTATAAGTGAAATATTTGGCTTGTTTTCTGGTTTAAAGTCCATTTTGGTCTTTAAGCTGACAGATTTCTAAGTATTTCTAGAAGGTTTTGTTTTTGCACTCGTACCTGGGGATGTTGAGGAAGAGGAGACACTGGAGCTTCATCTCCTGGACTTTGGCTGTCAGGTCTGTGCCGTCACACTGAGGAGGGAGGAACACACACACACACACACACACACACACACACACACACACACACACACACACAGGCAGCTGTAATCTGTCTCCAACTTCCTGTCTCTGGTTTTAATGTACCTTCAGAATAAAAGTCTACGGATGCTTCATAGTCTGCGTCTCGCTGCCCCAAATACTCTCTAATCCAGCAGTTTACAAAGTTTAAACTAACCAGCGGAGAGTAAACAATAAACACAAAAACACCAGAATCACACTAAAAACAAAACAAGTTCTTATTTAACATGATTTTCCAGCGACAGTGTTGCTCCAGGATGGCTGTGATTGGTTTAAAGAAAAGCAAACAAGGCAGTGTTTCTTCCTCTCTGGGTGAGAGCAGCTGTACGTCACGACCTGCGACCACGCCTTTGTATGAAAACATGCACTGTAACTGCAGCCTGTCGGTGTGTGTGTGTGTCTGTGTGTGTGTCAAACTCTTCATCACAGTTCAGTTAATGATGTCACTGAGTAAAGGACATGTGCCGATTGTATCTGCAGATGAAAGTGAATCAGAAAAGAGTCTCAGTGACGGTGGAACTTAAGTTTCTACTGTGAAAAAATACACGTCTACCATAAAACAGCTGCTTTTTGAATGGAGTTTGGTTCAACAGCACCAAAACAGTGTTCAGATGACGGAGCCTCTGTGTAACACGACCTTCAGTATCGTATCCTGACCTCGTCTCAGGTTGTTTCTCTACGATCATTTTAAAGTCGCGGTACGATATTACCGTTTTGTTTTGCTGATGCAGATTTTTTATCTTCAGTCTCGACTCACCACCACTTTGATGTGCTTGGCGAGGTCTTTGGAACTCCCGCTCAGGAAATCTGAGAAGGCTGTCTGGAACACACACACACACACACACAAACACACACACACACACACACACACACACACACACAAATACATTATAAACATGTGATTGTGTAAAACAAGTTTGTCCTGTGAGCCAACACTTCAGTACCAAGTTGATGCCAAAACTTTGAAGTGATGAAGGAACTTGTTGTTTTTCTGCAGCCCAGAAGGTTCTGAGTTCTGGTTCTTCTGGACCTGATGAGGGCAGATTATTCTCCTATCAGTGTTTTGATTTGCAACAATCTCACATGAAGAAGAAGAACGCTGACCGCCACAGAAGAGCAACAACAACACTATACATATATATATGTATAATATAATATATATGTATAATGTGTGTATGTATATACAGTACACGACAACTACATGGTGTGTTAATATAATCAACAGGTTTTCTCTCCTAACTTGTGAAATACAGATGTTTGCTGAGCACGCTGAGCTCCACAGTCACATTAACGCTAATAAATCTTTTAAACCTCTCAGTAAAATTTTCTTCCATATTAAATACGCTGGACTTTATCTTCCCACTTTTGTTGTTGTTGTTGTTATAATTAATCAACAATGAAGCTTCTTCACTTGCCAGTAAAATGCCATGTCAGACTAGTAAATATGGCAGCTCACTTGTCCGACTGGTAAAAAAAGAAATTTTGATAACAAATTTATGATTCAAGTAATTTTTCATTTAAAAAAAGCACAAAATGCTGTTTTCAGCCTGTAAAATAAGGAGATTTCCTGCTTTTCTTCATTTATTATCATATTAAACTGAATATCTTTAAGTTTTAGACAAAACAAGGCATTTAAAGACGTCATGTAGGACTTTATAAACCTTGGATTTTATAAACATTGCAGTCTGGACAGATGTTCAGTCACTATGCAGACAGATGCAGAGCTTCCACCTTTCACTGCAGCAGTGATCAGCCTCTTCTGTCCTTTTGTTCAGGAGATAAACTAAAACAACAACAGCTGAATTTTATTATAACTTTTGTGTTTTTAGCGTCGTATCAAACTTGGTATCAAGAATCATATAAATTCAGTGTTTCTGTTGTCGACTAGTAAACTTCTGGAACAGTGAACTCACCCCTGCATAGAACATCTTATTCCTGAATCGGCTGTTAAACTTCTCGGGGTTCGCCTCTGAAAACACAGACAGACAGAAACCTTCATGAAGTTTCTGATTTTTCATGAATGCTCTCAGAGACATGAAAACAGAACAATAAGACACTTCTGAATAAATCACAGGAGGACGTGGACACGCTGTCTGTCTGTTTTGTATTGTTTTTTTTTATCTCTTACTTGTCTTTCTTCCATCTTCAGAGTGTCTCTCTGTTTCTATCTCCTCTTGTTTTGTATAAACTTTATTGCACAATTTAAAAAAAGAAAAGAAAAAGAAGAATAAAAGAATATTTTCACCTTACCTTCCTGTCAGACTCAGACAGACTTTTCTGACAGGAAACTGACGGGTATCTCTCTCTCCAAACCAACCAAACTCCACTGACAAAATCAGTCATTTTATCTCACAGAACTGACTGACGACCTGAAGTTTGTTTGTCTTATTTAGTGTAAGATGAACTAACCAACCTTTTAATTCATAATTCTGACTTTCATCTCATAATTACAACTTTCATCTAATAATTATGACTTTTTAACTCATAATTGCAACTTTTTAAATATGACTTTTTATCAATTATTATTATGACTTTTCACTCTTCACTGGTAGAGATGATTTTCCATACGGAGCAGATTCTGCAGCTCACTCTGCTCCGGTTTATAATCCCACAGATTCTCCCTTCACTTTTCACAGCAGCAGGTAAAAATCCTGGATGAAAACAGGAGGGTTGACCGGTCCGGTCCGGTCCGGTCCGGTCCGCGTGTTCATGTGTGAGTGGACTGACCTCTGGATTCGTGGAAGCCCAGCGTGACGTGAGCGTCGAAGCCCAGACTGAAGTAGTTGTTGAAGACGTCGATGGGAAGCTGAGAAACAACAGAAATCGTCTCTGACACGACAAAGAGCTTCACAAAGGTCACGTTTCAGGAACTCTTTATATTAACATGCCTGTAATAAGTGTTAGTACACAGGTAATAAAGCCGTCATAAGATGTTCACTGACATGTGTTAATAAGACTTTATGAGAGTTAATAACCGCACAATAAACTTGTCTATTGTTGAATTATAAAATATTTGTAGGCACTTATAAGAAACTTGTCAACAGTTTATAAAATGCTTAAGAATGTTAATAAAAGCTTTCTAAGTTTCTTATAATAGTGTTATAAACACATTTATAAAGTTTTACTAAATTAACATTCTACCTGCTTCATTATGCAGCTTATTAACGGTTCACTGGGATACCTGATCCTTAATGTGACCAGCGTTTATTGAGGTTAATTAATCCTTTATTATGCACTTAGTCATCATAACATCGTGGTTAACTGTTAATAAGTGCATAATAAAGGATTTATTAACCTTAATAAGCACTCTTCACATTTTAGAACTGATACTCCAAAATGTGTTGGTTAATTGTTAATAAATGCATAATAAAGTCTGTAGAAATGTTAATAAAGCAATAACAAAAGCTTAGTAAAGGTTTAAGAATGACATAATAGGTGAGTAAGTTAAACTCAAGTCAATATGTCTTATAATCTCATAATAAACATGTTTATTATTCTATTATTAAGACTTATAAAGTCTTATTACCACTTATTGTTAATAGGCATATTATGAGGAGTTATTACCTATTAACTGATGCTTATTACAGGCACCTTAATAAAAAGTGTTTCCCATATTTCTGACTGACTGACCTTGTCCGTCTGATGTTCGTCTCTGTCCTCCGGTCGAGCCTCGGGGTTCGCCTCCACGTTCAGGTTCCATCGGTCCAGCTGGACGATGTTCCCGTCCTCGACGTGTGAGAGGATCTTTGTTATCGGTTCATCGGTGTAACCCTGAGAGAAGACGAGTCACAGCGGGCCTGAAACACTTCCTCTGCTGTGGTTTGTCTCTTTATGTTTCCCTGATCGTATCTGAGCTGAGAGCTCAACACCGTCAGACTCTGTTTACATGAAATGCTCGAAAAACTAAAACTCTGAAACATTAACTAACTTAAATAAACACAAATATAGACGAGACGTCTTTGGTTTTAATTCTTAGTCAGTCTGAGCTCAAGTTAAACTCCAGTTAGGACTCACCCCTCCCCAGTTCAGAGTCCTGGCCAGGTCGTTGCCGGTTCCCAGAGGTAGAATGGCCACAGGGGGCTGGGGGCGGAGCTTTAGCTGGTCCAACACAGACAAGATCCAGCCCACCTGAACACACACACACACACACACACGTTTAAAGGTTATTGAACGTATAAGATGTTAGATCAGTATGACTGAAGTATACGATGATTTTTCCCATGATCCTCTGTTGCAAAAGTTAACGATGAAGGATTGAAAACTAGAACTGTTTACTGGCCAATAAAATGGAACTCACCGTCCCGTCTCCTCCACAGGCCAGGATCCTCAGGTTGGGCACTTTAGCGTACAGCTCTAACCTGCAGGAAACACAAGACAAAACACAAACCGTGAGATTCACACAGACACACACCCTCCAACCTCCAAACCTACAGAGCTGAAGACACTCAGGAAAGAACTGGAAGCACTGGTCAGACTGGAGATCAGTGTGGAAGAACCACAGGGGGAAGTAATCAAGTACAAATACTTTTCTAGCTTTTTACTTTTACTCCAAATATCTGAACTTTCTCCTCCTCAAATTTTCTAAACAGACTTATTACTTTAGTTTGAATGACTTTGAGGTGAATTATTGATTATTTTTATTTTACAGACGGGACGGGATGAGACGGAAACTAAACATAAAAGGCATAAAAGCTGTAAAAAGATGAAAAATTACATTACCAAGACAAAAAAAGACGGTAACAAGATGAAAAACATCATAAAAGACATAACAAGACGGAAAAAGATGTAAGAAGACAAAAGAGATGGAACAAGACAACGACGAAATAACAAGATGAAAAACACTGTAAAAGACATAACTGGACAGAAAAGATGTAAGAGGACAAAAACAAACAAACAAACAAAAAAAAAAACCCAAAAAACGACAAAACAAGATGGAAAGAAATGTTAAGAAGACAAAAAAGAAGTAACACGATGAAATCACGAGACCCAAACAAACACAAATAAAGAAACTGAGACGCCCTTCATGACGACGGCTCAGAGGAACAATCAGAGAAGAGAAATGGGATGCAGCCCTGTGTCAGTGCGGCTGATCTCACCCCTCTCTGGGTCCTCCCTTCGTCAGGTCAAACACCTGCCGAGGGTTCAGGTACCACATGAACGACTGGATGATCTTCGCTCCCTGAAAGTAAAAAAAAAAAAAAAAAAACAAGAAAACAGAAACATTAGAGGTGAAAAATCAAGAAAAACTAAAAACTGACTGAACTACAGACATAAAAACAAGTTAACTTAACAAATAAATCTATAAACTGTATATTAAACCAAGAGTTAGGAACTTGAGTTTAGACAGGAGAAGCACTGAGGGAGAATCTGCTGTAATGAGGCTCCTGGACTGTAAATATCACAGAGTCAGGACCTGAACCCGGTTCAGATTCAGTAAGGAGGAACATTAAACTACCTGGTTTCCTCCACTCTTTGGGTTGACAAACACCAGCAGAGGCTTCATGAGCTGAGAGGGGAGGGGCTTCACCAGGAAGGGCTTCCAGCGGCCATCTTGGATCTGAGAAACAGGATAAGATAAGATAAGATAAGATAAGATAAGATAAGATAAGATAATCAACACAGTATGAAAGTTGTGTGTTGTTTTGTCACTTCCTCACCTCTGCTCCCTTCTTGCTTGACTTGTTGCATTTCAGCGACGTCCTTTTCTTCTTTTTACTGGACTTTAAAGACGTCTGCAGGCAGGAAGACAAACGCAACGGTATTATTATTAACTGAAACTGAAATACTGTAGAGCTGCAGAGCTGTGTTAAACTGAAGTAAAGCAGTGCTGTTCGTGTGTGTGTTCATGTGTGTGTGTTCGTGTGTGTGTTCGTGTGTGTGTTCGTGTGTGTGTGTACCTGTGTTCTGCGGACCCTGATGATCCAGGTAGGAGGGATGATGACGGCAGCGTGAGCTCCCAGAGAGCAGCACTCCTCTATCTGCTGCAGCATGAAGCACGTCACCTTGTTGTGATACTGAAACACAAACAGGAAGTCATCTTATTGTGACAGTTAAACACAAACAGGAAGTCACCTGACAGCTTCACTCAGGTGTCATCTGTTACAGGCTGCTTCTCCAGTGATTAACTTGCTCATTAAGTTAAAAAAGTTTTCCCTGCTGATGTTACGACGTAAATGTGTTCAGAACCATCTTTGCAGATCAGCTGCAGGAAAACATTTCTGGATGTCATTAATGGAGTTTTCCATCCAGGCGTGTTGCAAATGTCTGAATTTATCTGAATATAAATTCTGAAAATAAAATATTTTAAAAAGAGCAGTAAGTGCATTGCTAGATTTTCTCTGGAGAAAAGAAAATGGTTATCATGGAAATAAATACTAATTATATTTACTAACTCAAAAAAGTGATTTCATTGTTAAATGATTTCTCCTGAGGCTCCTCAGGCCGTTCATCATCCTCTCTGCAACAGCACCGACTAGTGGTGAAACAACAGAACATCAGCTGAAGAACACGGCACACACCGACTGTAAACCAGAATATCAACATTACTGTAAACACTAAATAAGTGTAAATGATATAATAACCTGAACTTGATGTTTAAACCTCTGTTTTTTACACTATTATTCACCTGTCAGTCTCACTCTCACAATATATTTACTGTAATACATCAGAAAATGACCACGATGTGTCATCAGAAATCAAAAACACATTGAGATACTCGCTTCACTTAACATAAACGCTGCAGCTGTCGTTCCCCTCCTTTCAAATTTCCATTCCAGACTGGAATAACTGTTTTGTTTTTTGTTTTTTTGCCTGTTTCACATTAATCAGAGTTCAAATTAATGTCGAATGTTCATTGAATGAGTTTGTCTGTTTATAAGTTGTAAGAAATCATTAATAATCTTTAAAAAGGAGTAGAAGTTCATGAATGTTAAATTTAGAAAAATGTTAATGGAGTTTGGCAGCAGTGAGACGGACAATCACTGAACTCCAGAGTGTCTTTTCAGAGCAGCTGGTTTTTGTTTTCAGGATAACAGACAGAACTTTACATCAACAGACAACTGACAGAGTTAAAAACAGCTGATCAACTGGCAGTGGAGGACTCAGCCTTGAAATTATAAGGTTGCACACATGCTGCGCTCCTGCAGTGTTCCTGCAGTGATCCTGCTGCACTCCTGCAGTGTTCCTGCAGTGTTCCTGCAGTGATCCTGCTGCACTCCTGCAGTGTTCCTGCAGTGTTCCTGCAGTGATCCTGCTGCACTCCTGCGGTGTTCCTGCAGCCTGCCTGTCTCTGCTGTGGGGAGGAGGGGGCGGAGGAACAACTCACTTCTGCTTTGCACTGGCTTCTTATTGCTCCAATATGTTACCATCAAACTGTGATCTGTGTAACTGTGCGACTTACCGCCTGTTTGCACCACGAGCAGCTGATGGCAACAATCTCTTTGCTGTGAAATGAAAACTTCTGTTGGAATCCCTGTTGGCGATGGAAATAAAGAGACTCTGTCAGCTCTGAGGCTCTGCAGCCGTCGAGTAAAAAAGGTGTGGAGGGACTGACGGAGACTCACCTTCCCACACTGCCGACACTTCCCCGTCTGACGTCTCCTGTGGACCCAGTGGTGTCGCACAACGTTGGACTGAAACACAACAGTGCATCAACAATTTCACGTGAGAGCGCTGAACTGTCACATCATCGTGATTTAAATTATTTTTATTTCAGTGAAAATCATCTGTAAAAATAATCACATTATGATTTTTAAAACCACCATGTTCTGAAGCCCTACTATTCATTTTTTTTTTTTTTTTTTTTACATAAGTATCTGTACTTCTACTTGAGTGAAGACTGTGACGCCTCCTGTCCTCGCCTGGACCCACCATGTCTTCAGCATCTCCAGAGTCAGAGTCCTCAAACCGTCCTCTGTCGGTCTCTGAGGATGTGTCCCAGTCTAACGGCTAACTGAGCTAACTGGCTAGTGGCAGCGACAGAAGCAGAGCACGAATCACTCCAGTGTTACAACAACGTCCTGATACTTTCATCCCGGATCTGAAAGCGAGGAGCTGCTCCTGAATAACAGAGTTTGAGTTTTGTTTTTTCTGCAAGTATCGTCATGCATGTAAACATGGTGGACTAAGACTCTTCTCATCGACGGTTGATGGTCCAGTGCTGGAGAATTTACAAGAAATGTTTGTATTCTGGTGTTTTTTGAGGAAAAAACATGAAGTAAATCAATTCATAGAGCACTTTTAAAAGAATTAATGTTTTGTTGTTTAGTAGAGAAATGTAAAATTAAACTTTTAACTGGTTACAAACTGAAATGAGACTGACCTCTCGAACAGCTCGAGATCCCGGTTCCCTAAATGACGGCTTGCACCTGAAATTGATCTGAACAGAGAGACGAGAGACTGTGAGGAGAGACGGCAGAAACATCACCGAGTGCAGCTGCTCAGCCACAGATGATCCAGAGTTTACCTTCTCCAGCTGCTCCATGCACATGGTGTGGACCGATATCTTACATCCTGCACACTTCTTCCTCACCACCGACTTTTGCTGCAGAATATAACAGACAGATTTAATGCACGGAAACGTGTTTCCATAGATACAGACGTTTGGAGACGAGTGTATAACGCGGATCGATGTGTGTGTTTCTCACTGTTAACAGACTTCAGCCTGCAGTGGAGAGTTCAGACACTAAACCACAGAATGATAGAGAAACATGAGGCTTCGTGATCAAAGAAAGTTTTTACATCACGTCGACACCTCTGTCTGTAATCTTTTCATCTCTCTCTCTGCCGTTTAAATCAGCTGATGATGAGTGAACGGTGCTCACGTTCACGCAAACTGACTCGTTGGTTTCACCAAAAATATGAGCAGCTCTGTTCTTTTGACACGTTCGTGTACAACACTGCTCGTTTTACAGAAACACGTAACCAATAAAGACTGCAGCTGTTTCGTGGGAAAAAGTCTCATCTGGCTGCAACTTCATAGGACTGAAATTTCCTTGTCATAAATGATCTTGTTATGTTGAGAAATCGGCCTCTTGTTGTCTCAAGATAATGACGTAAATTCCCCCGTCATCATTAGAATTCATACTTTCTCATGATTACAAAATAATTAACAGCATTAAAAAAAATAATTAAAAGTAAAGCCAGTCTCGGCTTCCATACAAACTGAAGTAGGGCTGAACAATTAGTCAAAATTTGATCAAAACTGCAGTTTTCATTTCAGTGCAACAGGTTAAATGTAAAATGTGTGTCAAACTACCATTTTAAATTAAAGATCATCATGCTGCAGAAATGTCCTGGTCTGCACATCATATTTTTACAGATTTTTATTTTTTATTTTTTTTGCAGAAAACTTTGTTTTGTTTACAGCTCTTTGAAAAATCACTCCATAATGATATTTCTTAAATTAAAATGAGAATAATGATGTAACAATCATATCACAATTACAATATCAGTCAAAATAATCACAATTAGATATTTTTTTCAAAATTGTTCAGCCCTAAATTGAAGTTAATTAACACTTTTCATGATTAATGGCAAAATAAACTGCAGCATCATTATATTACTTTGAGATTTCAGTTTGTTAGTAAAAGGTAGATTTATTGTCATTTTCATACGGTCCCTAACTCCCTACAGCAGGTTGAAGGGGGACCACAGCTACATTTCACTACCTGTCCACAGGGGGCGCTGTGACTCACCAGAGATTTAGCGATGCAGTACTGCTCTCCAACATAACAGAAGTCTCCAGACCCGCTGGTCTCAAACCAGATGTGGTCCCCGAACTGGGCGTTGTCCTGCGACGGATAAAAACAGTCAGACAGCGAAACATTTCAGTTCGACCTGCTCTGCCTCACAGACAAATATAAAATTATTATCTGAACAAAACATAAACCAAATATTCAAACATCAGTTTAAAGTCACAGGAACACCTGCAACATTATTCAAACTGCAGTTTGAGTTAACTTCATTAGAATTACGACACATATTAATGCAAACTTTTTCACACCAAAGACCCACAATCTGAGAGGATTTTGTCTAAAAGAATCCACTGTGTTCTGCTTTTAATTAAAAACTGAAAATAAAGTTTTCATAGTCAATACATGATCAAACTGGGATCAATATCAATTACAATCAATCAAAACAACCTATCTTATTTCCTTGCTTGTTGATCCAACATCCAAAAAATATTCTGTTCCTCCTTTTTGCTGGTGACCCCCTACAACTAACAAAAAGACCCCGGGTGGTCCTCGGACCCCAGTTTGAAAACCACTGTCTAAGTGAACTTGCCTTGGTGTGTTCATAGTGCAATAAGACAGAATATATTAAAAACAAAGTCGTCTGAACGGCCTTTTCTGTCAATCAACTCATTGATTAATGGTTTCAGCTGCACTAAACTGTTTAAATCGTTTAATTCAGAGGAAAAAATCAGATTTGAAGTATTTTGTCTGTAAAAATCTGAATCTGTAAAGTAACTAAAGCTGTCAGATAAATGGAGAGAAGTAAAAAAGTGTAAAATTTCAACCTGAAATGTAGTGAAGTAGAAGGAGAAACTGGAAATACTCAAATAAAATACAAATCAGCTCAAATACCTTCAATATGTGAATTCTGAGTGAATATGTGAATATTAATTTGAACCAAAAACTCTTCAGTCACACAAACATTTCAAATGTCAAGTTTAATTTCCTGTCACTTCTTCATTTCAGCTGCTCCTGTTGTTCAACACGTCAAACTGTGAGTTTGATAAATGTTAATAATTCAACACAAAACTTTTAATTTAATTCATTCAACTCATCATTTCAAGACACAAGATTTACAGTAAGAAGAACTCGTTAATAAGTTAATAAGTAATAATAAATTTTTCTCATTAACTGTAATAGATTACATTAACATTTTTTATTTAATACATGTAATTAGTTAGGTGTAACTAAATGTAGTTACCCCCTAACACTGCTCATAGGTGAGTCTTGTTTTTAGCCTCGTTGACGACACAGACAGGTCAGTTAAGAGGAGAGGGGAGTCAGCAGGCAGGACAGGTTTTATATGTTTTTACATTGGTTTTTTAAAGGTTTTTCAAACATTATGAATCACAGTAACCATGAGAGGTCCTTCAGCAGGAGGTCATAAATGTTCCCATAAAATATCTGACTGATGGGTCCAGTCACATGACAGATTAGCTGTGGACAAGCTCACACACCTGAACAACATAATAACTAAAACATGTATATTTACGTTAAATTAATGAGAAATGATTTGATTCCACCAAATTCATGTACGATTTTTTTACAGTGAAAATGTACTGATTTGTTCAGTAGCGGTTGAGTTAGCTAACAGAGGATGAAGAGTGACTCACGGTCCAGTCCACGCTGCTGTTGGGCTCCTGCAGCTGGTCGCCCTGTCCGGACGCTGAGACGTTGGGCTGAGCCGCCGAGTGCTGCAGGCCCGACTTGGCGATGGCTTTCCTGAAACCACAAGACGACAAAAGGCCTTTTAAGAAAACACGTCACTCAGCGATTCTATGTATTTTTAATTGAGCATCTTCAAAAATGAGATTCTGGGTCGTTTCTGTCGTGTTAATGTTTTCCCTCATCGTCATTCCCACACAGCGACAGCGTCCTGGTTAAAGGATCACTTCAGTGTTTTAAAACCTGGAGCGATTAACTACCCTGGACGCCATGTTTGAAAATGACGCCCCTGTCGTAGATAAGACATAATAAATGCCCTCTAGAGTGACCCAGTGTCCAAGAAAACATGCTCAAGTGCCCCCTACAGTGCAACTCCAGAGGAGATAACGTGATGACGTGCCCTGTAGTTTTAAACCAAATAAAATGTTTCACCAGCAGCGTCTTTAAGTTCCTTCATGAGCAAAAATAAAACATCACGTCTTCTTCAACATTATTATTGTTTTAAATCAAAGTTAAGGCAGTCATCCTCGTTGTTGCTATGGTTACCTGCAGCATAATGTAAATCACACACTGATCCATGGTGATGATAAAACTGTTGATCAAAACACTTTCAAATCATTTAGTGAACATTTTGAAGAGAAATGCTCCAGCCAATCAGAAGCCGGAGTTCTCTGTTATTAAAGTATATTAATATTACATGAGCGCAGGTCAGGTTATTTACATTTTTAAGAAGATCACAACATGTCAGACAGCAGTAGACTCACACAGCGTGATGTTCTCACACACACACACACACACACACACACACACACACACACACACACATGAACCTGAGCAACGGCTCTGCTCTGATCAATCATGTGGTCATTAGCTGCTAATGAGCTGCAGCTCTGTGGAGGATGATTGTTTGCAGCAGAATCTCCAACATCAGGGCAGAAATATTATATCAGTACTCTTAAAGTGATACCAGTACTTCGTTTAATACTTCTTTATTAAAAGCAATCACACGTGACAAGCAAGAAAAACGAACATACAAATAGTGATTGTTTTAGGTCTCAGTAAAATTTGACTGCAGATGTTTCAATACTACCTGGCACTGTGTTGTTTTGAGTACTTATACACGGCTCTGTCCAACATCAGCTACAGGTCAGAAAGTGACTCTGTTTATACTTTCAGGCTGGAGAAATATTTGTTTCTTACATGCTTGTGTTCACGTACGTGTGTCAGCCATGATGCAAACGTTAAAGTTAAAAGCAAGTATATCTCCAGCTTAGATAATTACTGCTATATGCATGTTATTTATAATGTTACACTATGTTATGCTACATTATATTATGTTACATTTTTGTCTTCATTTTCTTCTTGTTACGTAACGTTTGTCTTGTTACGTTGTTTTCATCTTTTTATGTTGTTTTTGACCTTTTGTGTCTGAATTACTGGTACTTGTATCGTTGTAAACACGCAGTTTTGAAAAAGTATCGCAGTATTAAAACTTTTGACATCAGTAAAATTAGTTTCCTGGTTTATGTTTGAGAGAAGATCAGCTGACGTTCAGCCGCCATGTTGGCGCTCAGGACTACATACAGCAGGAAGCTGCTCCAGCTCTCCAGGTGGGCGTTGTAGCCATGGGCTCCCAGTGGGCTGAGGGCCCCGGGGCCCCTGTAAAAGGCCGGGTGGTTGAGGTAGTAGACTGAGCTCTTGCGGCTGGGCAGCGGGGGGCCCCTTCCTGGCCAGGGGCTCCCGGCCTTGGAGATGGTGGAGATCCTCCTCCTCTTCCTGCGGGTGGAGGCGCCGCGGCGGCAGCTGTAGGGCACACAGTCTCCGAACACCTGAGAAGAGTTTCTGCGGAGGCAGCGAGGGGCCCTGATGAGGGGCCGAGACACGGGCGGGGGTTGTGGAGTTCTTCTCATCACCTCCAGGGCGGAGGAGGACAAGGGGGTGGAGGAGGGGCAGACGTCCTCCTCCTCGGCAAGCCGCTCCTCCTCAGACAGCTGACTGTCTTCCGATTGGCTATCGTTGGCGATGGAGTAATCGCTGCCGTCGTCGTCTCCATCTGAGTGGAGGCTGCTGGAGCGCGAGAACATTCTCCTCACCTCCACCTGCTGCTCTGTGGCTGGTAGCCCCGCCCCCACGCCGTCCTCCTCGTCCTCCTCGGCCATCTGGATGAGACTGGCGAGCAGCATGGACGGCCCCAGCAGGTGGGTGTCGATGTTCCGCAGCTTCCCCACCTTCTTCCTGCACACGGCGAACCTCGGGTTGAGGCTGGGGGTGGTGGTGCTGGAACGCCTACGACCGTGTCCCGCCCACCTGTTGCGTCTGGGTGTCTTCGCCAGGCGGCCTCCGCCCGCACACGGCAGCCCCCCTGGCAGCTGCACGCTGGAGCGCCGCCGCTGCGTCAGGGTGGAGGACGGCAGGCCGACGCTGGACCTCCGGCGGGCCTTGCTGGTGGGGACGGCCACGCTGGGCCTCCGCTGGCGGCAGGGCGTCACCTCCACATCCGCCTGCAGGGCGGCTTCCTTCCTCTTAAAGTGACGGCGGAAAAAAGTGTCCATGTTGGACGCAGAGAGGGGACGGACGTCTGAGGACTCCACCTCTCTGGCTGTTGGACCAAACAGGAGTTAGTCTGGAGCGAACTGAGCTAATAAATATTAAATCAATCACACATGAATTATATCGATACGTCATAAATCACATCTCCAGAGATGACCGATTTATTCATCCATCAAAAACAAAAATACAGAGAGCTGAAGTCAAACTGTCACTTCCTGTTTCTGTTCCGCATGTAAGAAAACATCATTTAGAAGCCCAGTGACACTCAACTAAAAATTGTTTTACGTTGTTCATTTATAGAAGGACATAATTCAGAAACAATTGATCAAAGATCAATAGTTTTTTCAAAGAGTTTTGGGATGTACTGGCCCTTAAACTGAACACATGATCTATGTCCGAGGATGCTTCATGTCCTCACACAGATGACAGAGACGCTGGACAGGAAGTGATGTCATAACTCCAGCTCTCTACAAAACTACTGGACCATCAGCTTCTCTACATTTATCACTTCAGTAAAATACAGAATGAACACAATCTATGCAGCTTCTTATACACTGACACACACACACACACACACACACACACACACACACACACACAAACGTGTGTATGAACAGCAGCGTTATCAACATTATGATGCTTCATGTCACAGTTAAAGACCAGTCTGATGGGTGCATAATATATGATATTTCATTATCTCTTGAAATCACAAACCAGCTGCTAACTTTAGCTACAAAGACCAACTGTTAACATCAGAGATACAAACCAACCACCAGTGTTGGGCAGCCTACCTGGAAAATGTAGCTACAAGTTAATCTACATTAAATGAAGCTTTGCTACAATGAAGCTACACACCAGAGAAATGTAGCAAACTAAGCTACAATAACATGACAAAAGTAGCTTAACTACATCAAAGCTATTTTAAAGTAAAAATAAAGTATCTATGTATCTGTCTGTCTGTGTTTAGTAGTATAGTTATTACCCCCTTCTGTACTCGGAGCCATCTACACAAATATCAAATTATTTATTTAAATAATCTTCTCATTTTTCTTACCTCTTTCTGCCTAAATTCCCTGCACACACATGCACGCGCGCGCGCGCACACAGTTTTATTCTTTTGCTGCCAGAGGACATGTTGCTAGCTAGTGTTAGTGTTAGCTAATGTTAGCTGCTGGTGTTTGCTGACTGAGTTGTGATGATTAGCTTAGCTAGCATGGTTGTGTTAACTTCGGGAAATACCTGAATGTCTCTCCTTAAATTTGTGTTGGACGTCTTGGATGCTGACAGGAGCTTTTCTTTTAGGGTTCCACAGTAAACACCGGAACGTGGAACTGTTCTGCGAGGACTCGATAAGTAACATGAACTTGTTAAGGTTTGGTCGTGGAGATTCACGACAGGTACACATCTCTGCCTCCTCTGCCACTGTCTCCTGCTGCGACAAATCGCGGGCATTTTTTCCTACCCAGTCTATGGCGGCCATCAGCAGGAGGACAGGTACGTGACGTCACATGGACGAGATGCATTTAAGGTTTAGAAATGCGTGGGGAAATGTAGCTTCTCTGGACGCTACCGCGTTATTTGATCACTAAAGTAGCTTCACTACTGAAAAGCTATTTGATGTAGAAAACAGCGACGTTACGACCACGTTACTGAGAAAAGTAGTTAGTTAAACTCGTAACGCTGCTACTTGTAACGCCGCTACTGCCCAACACTGCTAACTGCTAACTTAAGCTCCAGAGACCAACCACTAATTTTTGCTGCCCAGACCAGCTGACAAACTGCTAATGTTGACCTAAATTGTTTTTATGTGTGATTTCTTGAGTACATTGAGACATACAAATAACTACCTATGTAAATTGCCTTTTTTTATTTTTTATTTTAATCTAATTATTTGGCAGTAACACTGCTTGAATTGCCCACTAGATGGCGCTCTGAGGCCCACTGGTTGAGAATGGATGATTTAGAACTTCAACAACGAACAAAGGAAACAAATTAAATTAATCACATTAAAAAAAATCATAATAATGTAATTTTGCATTGTCTCTCAGAGCCTCCCTTGATTTGATAACGTTTATATTAAAGGTCATCACTGGAAACCAGAGGAAGCCATAGTCCACAGTCTTTCCTCCAGTAGAAGCACAGATACTTGAGTAAAAAAAAGACTCTGGTAAAAGTAGAAGCACCGATTCAACTTGTTTACTGCAGTAAAAGTAAAAAAGTTCAGGCAAAATAATAAAGGAAGAAGTCGTCCTCTGTCCTCTGACTGTTTCTGTGCAGAGACAACTAAACCTCAGCTTTTCTCCACCAGAGTCTCCGTCTCTCTCTGTTTCAGATTCTTACATCCTGTACATCATTTTTGTCTTTAGGGGAGGCTGATGTTAGAATTTGTTTCATACAAGAGTCTCCACTCGAATAAAAGTCTGATAAACAGGTGTTTTCCTCTCGTTGTAAATTGTTGTCGGAGGAACATAAATTATAAAACACTGAGAGGATGAGCGGGGGTCCTCGCCACAGGCGGAGCAGCATGACAACAGGAAGGAACAATCATTAAGTCCCCGGCTACCTGCTGGCTCCTCCCCTCCCTCTAAACAACAACATCACACCAGTAATTAGTCTGTGACGACAGCTTCACCCCCCCCCCAACACATTACTTCTGTCATCTACAGCTGCAACCAACAGGTGATATGATCCAGGTCTCACATGTGTCCAAACATGGACTGTAAATAAAGATGGACGCCACATCTTTTCTTCCTCCTACTGTACAAAAATGAGTCCTGCCTTCTTATTGTCTAGTTTTGTCCACAACTCAAAGACATTCAGTTTACTGTGAGGGAGGAGTAAAGAAACCAGAAAATATTCACATTTAAGAAGCTGAAACCAGAGAAATTAGACAGTTTTTAATTTAAAAATGACTCAAAAAGATTTATTGATTATCAAAATAGATGACAATTAATTTAATAGTCAATTAATAATTAATTGATTAATTGTTACAGCTCTAGAATGATTGATTTTTTTAAATATAAAATATTATTAAATATTCTAAATATAGCGTACACTTAAACTGATATTGATTGAACTACAATTCTGAAGTCAGGACCGCAGGATGAACGCAAAAACAAACAGACATGCTTTTATGCTCTAATGGTGACAGGACCAAAAACTGTACCTCTGTTAGTAGTCAGTGGGACAAAGCTGTCCCCTGGCTGTAAACTGGGGAGTATTTTTATTACACAGTATATTATAGACATATTATAGGAGGTGAGGTTGAAATTCCCAAATTAACCCTAAAATACACAACTGAAATGATTAAAAAAACAAAATAATTCAAAAGGACAACAACGTCCCTGGGTGTGACTGAGGGTTAACGTTTTCTGTGAAATAAATGATGACTAAAAATACACAGTGGTGCTTAGTGTCCTGATCCTCATGTTGTGTTTAGGGACGACTGGGTCAAATGACAGCAGCTGATCGTCCTCCTCACTTTCACTCTGCAGCCTCACCTGTAACCTGTCTGAGCAGCAGCCAATCACAGTCATCAGGTTACCCTCTGGCTGACGGCCAGCGGCTCGCTGTCACATTCAACACCAGGTAACATGACCCTCAACAGGACGACAGTCCTCGAACGCCTCGCTCAGGTACAACTGACAGAAATACACCACAATCACAGCATCACAAGTGGAATCAACACGACCAAAGATATAGATAAACTACGCAAAAGAAGTAACAAGATGAAAAATACAGAGATGGAAACTCTCTGGTGGAGAAAAGCTGAGGTTCAGTTTGCACAGAAACGGTCAGTACAAATGTCCTTCAGAGGACGACTTTTTACTTTTATACATTTCAGAGCCTGAACTTTTTCACTTTTACTGCAGTAAACAGGTTGAATCAGTTCTTTTACTTTCACCGGAGTATCTGTACTGTGAGACTGTGTGGACTTTTGCCTCCTCTGCTTCCTCAAGAGAATAAAAATAACCTGATGTGATAACTCTGATGATGTCAGAGTGTAAACTTGTCTCCCAGCAGCTTCGCCCGTCTCCGTCTCTGCGTGAAAACCAAACAACACTATCAAACAGTAAATACGAGCCGCTCACTCGCTGTCAGCGCTCGTTGGTCCGTCAGTAATAATCAGCAGGTGATAAACTGCTGCAACATGTGGACAATCAGAGATAATGAACTGCTGGTTATCTCACAGATGAGGAGGAAAACTGCTCTGAGGTCACAAACCATCAATAACATCCTGATAATGATCTGATATTATCAATTATAACACAGCTTTGATAAATACTCCATCCTGATTGGTCAGTTACAGCTTTCTAAAATCTGTGATTTCGTTGCTATGGTCTAGAGCCATCAGAAGGTTCTCTGTAGAACCCCCTGAATGAGGTCTAGATGAAACCCTTGGTAAATAAAAGGGTTCCTGGTGGAACCTCCTGGGTGTGTTCTTGTTACCACTCCCAAAGAGAGGCACTGTATTAGGCTCTGTTTGTTTAAATTTACTCCTCCTACACTTTTATTTTATATTTATAACCCTAACCCTAATTCATATATTTATATATATATATATATTTAACATTTTATTCTTTTTGGAGCAATTTAGCACTTTAGAGAATTTATTTCAGGATTAATAAAGTTCTTATCTTATCACAATGTGTTTTAAAAACTTTAAAAACAATAACAGAGGAACATCAGCACCTTTAAAACCGTAAATCAAACAACATGTGGCTGTTAAATAACCTCAGAAGTAAATCTCTGTTGTTCCATCTGTGATTTAACAGTGAGGTCAACACAGGACGGACACACACACACACACACACACACACACACACACACACACACACACACACACACACACACACAGAAAATCTCAGATGGTCCAGTAGATTAAAAAAACACAGATCACAGACAGACACCACAGAAGAAGAAGTTTAGTTTGATACAACCTGAGAGGATGTGTTCAGTTAGTCCTGGACGGACGGAGACGAGAGACACACTGAGAGAGGCGGAGACGGAGAGGAAGGAACACACACACACACACACACACACACTAAGCTGCTGTGTTAAAATAACTCTTTAACTCAGGAGCTTCACACACACACACACACACACACACACACACACACACACACACACACACACACACACACGCAGAGCTCGTCCTTTTGTCCGGAGATGAATGGAGCCGCCAGCCCACTCCAACATCCCAGAATACTCTTCATTAACACTTCAAGGCTCACGGCGCTGCTGCTGCTGCATTATGGATCCGATTAAAGAGAAATAAAGTGAGCGGGCGGCTGCAGGCTCGTGTGTCCAAACATCACATCTCATATGTTCTCAAACATACATTCTGATCATGTGACTCATTAGCGGGCGACCACATTCTGTTGGCTGCTTTTCTCGTCACTATGGAGTCACTGCACGGCAACCAGGCCGGCATTTACCTCAGGATGATACATCATCCAGAGTTTGTCAAGTATTTGCTAATATTTTTAAGATAAGCTGAAAATAAAAATGATAACAAACATGTATTATTGTGTATAAGAGGTGGAGAAAACATGCAGCAACAGGCCGAGCTTTACTAAACGTTATGTAAATCATGTGACATGACCTGTGTGTCATTGCACAGGTGATTTATATTGTAAAACTGTTGCAGTTTTGTGGTTTGGGATAAAATATCTGCTTTATATAAGTTGCATGACAGAAGTGATGCCACTCAAGGCAGGACAGTCACAATGAGAAGTAACGCAGCACAAGTCTGGTACATAATAAAATCAGACCAACCGCTCGCATTAGCTACACGGACCAACTGCTAACATTAGCTACAAGGACCAACTGCTAACATTAGCTACAAGGACCAACTGCTAACATTAGCTACACGGACCAACTGCTAACATTAGCTACAAGGACCAACTGCTAACATTAGCTACAAGGACCAACTGCTAACATTAGCTACACGGACCAACTGCTAACATTAGCTACACGGACCAACTGCTAACATTAGCTACACGGACCAACTGCTAACATTAGCTACACGGACCAACTGCTAACATTAGCTACATGGCCCAATCGATACTTAGACAAATACATGTCAAAAGTCAAAAGTGTGTGAGTGATGAAGGAAAAAGTAAAAAATGTTACAACTGCCCCCAGTCTCCCTTAATCTGACGTGAAACCTGCAGTGACCTGCGACCTCTTTAAAACAAAGAGCTCTACTTGAGTGGACAGAGCGACTTCCTCGTTGGTGCTTTTAAATGAGGTGACAGATTACCTGGAAGAGGCTTAAAAGATCAGCATCTCCTGTCCTGACTGGATCATTGCCATGTGACTGACGAGCGGCCGCCATCACTGACCTGCTCAGGCTATTTAAAACCAGCTTCACCTCCACACTGACACACACACACTCCAGAGCTGACACACACACTACAGAGCTGACACACACACGCTGAGGGTTTATAAAATATAAGACTTAAAGCTGAAGAGTAAACCAGTGGTCCTCAAGCAGATTTCCACCAGTGTGATGAAAAAAAAAGATCCTGCAAGTCATTAAAATTAGATGTTAGGGTGAAATCATGGTTTAACTTTTAATGACGCACCAAACTTTTTCACTATATTAAAATAAATATAGATTGAATTTAAACCTCTCTTTGAACTGTATTAAATTTAATCCTGTTCCACCAAAACTTTAAACTGGAGTGAGCAAAATAATCAAATTAAACAAAGTTCAGGAACAAACTGAAACAAATCGAGTTTTATGATGCAACATCTCATTTCAACAGTCCGTCACTCCTGTTTAACTGTTGCTTGTTTTAGTCTAATATTATTTTAAATATTGATCCATGAATTCAGCCTCAAGATTACCTACACAGAACAACTGCTAACATTAGCTACACAGAACAACTGCTAACATTAGCTACACGGAACTGCTAACATTAGCTACACAGAACAACTGCTAACATTAGCTACACGGAACTGCTAACATTAGCTACACAGAACAACTGCTAACATTAGCTACACGAAAGTGCTAACATTAGCTACACAGACCTACTGCTTGTGTTTGCTACACAGAAATCCAGTCAGCTAGCTAACCTGTCAGTACTGCTAATGAAACATATTTTGGGCCTGCAGGTGGTTTGTGGGTAAAAACAGAATAAGTTCCTGTCCCTTTAACTGAAATGTGAAGAGCTACTTAGCGATGCTAATTGATCCGTGCTCAATAAAAGAAGAACCTGCTACGCTAACAATCAATAAACAATCACAAACATTAAACATTATATCAGGTTGAACACTTTCACCATATTTGGTATTGAAGTAATCCAAAAGTAACGGAAAGTAATCACTTTTATATTGTGATACTTGGATTAGGTTACTTGGTACATTTTTAACAGGTAATTAGTAACTGTATCAGAGTACATCTGAAAGTAATCTGATCACCTGGCAGCTGAGCTTTGATGCTGCTCCGCTTTCACAGCGAAGAAAACTGAGCCGACAGTCAGGAGAGAGTGAGATATGAGATATCTGAGCGACAGACGGACGACGAAGAAACTCGTTTAGTCTGTGAGTCTGTCAGTAGAAGACAAACACGACCAGTAACAAGAATAAAATCAAGACCAATGAGAGTAAAATCACTAATATCACTGACACTGTAAATAATATCATCACTGCATGAGCTCATACTTTAACACAGCAGTTCTCAGCCTTTTATCGCCTGAAGACACACACACACACACACACACACACACACACACACGCACACACACACACACACACTCACACACACAGACCAAAAGTTTTACTGTTTCCATTCTTAGAATCTTTACTGATCAGAACGTCTCTGTTCTGATATCAGCTTTTCTTTTATACAAACTTATTCTGACCAAAGGAACAGTGACGATTTATTATCACAGTTTTGTTCTACAGAGTAACTGAATGTCTCTTTTTAAACAGTTTTGTTGACAGAGTTTTGTATAAATTGCAGTGTTCATACAGGTGCTGGAAATCCTTGAAAACACTTGAATTTTAATGTTTTCAAGGTTTGAAAAGTGTTTGAAACCATGATATATTTGCTGAGCCAGATTGTTCAGGAAGTTAATGATTAATCATTAATCCATTAATTCCCAAATAAGAATTTAACTGATTAAACATGTATTAATCAATAATTAATCATTAGTCCAGAAATGACATTAATTGCGCCTCACTTGAATGTTTTGTCTGGTGGAGACGTTCATTAAATAAGAGAACTTAAAATTAAACTTAAAATGAGAAAAAGGAGAAAAAAATTAAAATGAGAAAAACAGAGAAAAAATATGTTTTATAGCTTACTAATTATTAGTGACTAATCAATTTATAATTTATTAGCATTTCCAGTTATCAGTTAAGGAAAATGCATAAACTTCACGTCTCTAACAGGAAGTGAAGTCTACTGACAGACACGTTTAGAAACAGGAAACTTTGTTTACCTTTTTAATTTTATCACAAAACATAATTTAGTTTGATAAAAGCAGAATAACATCTGATTTAATGTGATGAAGAGGAGAAATAATCATTTTATGTATAAATATGTTTAAATATGTTTTAAAGCTGGAAAAGATTGAAAAGTGTTTGAATTTGACTTGATGATTTTGAGGACTCCCTGAGGTTGGGAACGAGCGTTTTCATGTCCCGTCACCGACACTGACTGGACTCTTTCTTGTCTTTGACTGGAGCAGCTGCTGTGGTTTGAAGAGACTCTGCTGCCTCCTGCTGGTCTCATCTGTTCACATCACATTTGAACAAAGACTCGTCTTTCAGGTCTGAGCCAGAACGACACGGAGCCCCGAGGAAGCTCTTCTCTGGGCCGAGAAAACTGTCAAATGAATCTAAAATAAAATATACTGTATCCACCGATATAAAAATATTTTTGTCAGAACATGACATCCCTCTGATATCGTTCTATCAGGAAGGAACCTTCCTGCTGTCTGTGAAGTGCTATAACCCCTACATGACATTAAAACATGTTTGTAAAGACTTTTATATACTGAATATCTTTAAGTTGTGGACAAAAGGTACCTGAGGTATCTGTACTTTACTTCAGTGTTTATTTTTCTGACAACTACATAAGAGATACAGAAATATCTGTACTTTCTCCCCCGTGTATTTTCAAAACAGGGTTCTTACATCAGTTTTAATGCAAGACGAAAAACAGCAAAAGACAAAACAACATCAGACAAAAACAACTGAAAGATGTAACAAGACAAATACGATGTAAGAATAACTAACATGACAAAAATGACGTAAAAGACGTAACAAGGCAAAAAAAAATGATAAAAGACGTAACAGGATGTAACAAGATGAAAATTATGTGAAAAAGAACCAGAGGAACACAAAAAAGGTAAAAGATGTAACAAGATGAAAACCATGTTCTAACAAGACGAATATGATGTAATACATAACAAGTGGAAAATGAGAAAACTACGTTATGTAACAAGACAAAACAGGATAAAAGACGTAACAGGATGTAACGAGACAAATACAATGTAAAAGACGGAACAAGATGGAAACAACTAAAAGATGTAGAGAGACGACAAAAGTCAAAAATAACAAGACAAGACAAAAGATAAGGGACATGACAGGATGTAGTGAGACAAAAATTATGTTTAAAAAAGTACAAAAGTCACAAATATGATGTAAAAGATGTAACAAGTTAAATATGATGTAACAATATATAAAAGGACAAAAATAACGTTACAAGATGGATGACTTTTTACTTTTACTGCAGTAAACAAGTTGGATCAGTACTTCTACTTTTACCACAGTGTTTTTTCTCTTTTTTAAAATTTTACGAGATCTTTAGCGGGTCTGGGGTTCCCTTCGAGACGCGAGAACCAAAATGGCGGCCGCCTGGTCAAACTATTCTAAACTAAACCGTCACTAAAACGTGTTTCTGAAAACATGTAAAGCGAGAAAGAGACAAACTGTAGCAACAGAGTCCGGTTTCATATTTGATCAGCACTGCCTCATGTGAACCCTCTCCTCCTCCTCTTGGCCCTTTCTCGTCTTCCTCCTCCTCCTTATGACCCACCTATTCCTCTTCTTCCTCCCCTCAACCCTCCTCCTCCTCCTCCTCCTCCTCCTCCTCCTCCTCCCTGAGAGCTAGTGTCCCTCCTGGACCAAACTATTTATAGAAACAGGGCAAACGAGTGACAAAGATAGTCCAGGAAATGGGTCTGTGCTGGCTACACACACACACACACACACACACACACACACACACACACACACACACACACACACACACACTCTCTCTCTCTCTCTCTGTGTCTCAGGTTTCTCCTCATCAATATGTCTCCTCCTCGGCTCGCTCTGTTAGTTGAGCAGCTGGTTCAGGTTGTGACCGAGCCGCTCTGATCGACACACTGAGACGTTTCTGTCACTAACCTGGTTCCTTATCAGAGGAGACAAAAGTCCACACCGTCTCTACTGCAGTAGAAGGACAGATAGTTGAGGGAAAGTACAGATTCTACTAGTTTACTGCAGTGAAAAAGTACAGGCTCTGAAATGAACTCAAAGTATAAAATTAAGTCTCCATCTGTTTCAGCTTCTTACGTCTTTTACATCATTTTCATCTTGTTATGTCTTATTATGTCCTTTGTGTCATCTAAAGTCATTTCCCACTTTTTACGTCTTTTACATCATGTTTTCATCTTGTTCTGTTCTACATTGTTTATTTTACATCTTGTTACGTTGTTTTATCGTCTAGTCGTGTATTTTACGTCATTTCTGCCCTGTTATGTCATGTTTCATCTCTTTACCTCTTTTACGTTGTTTTCATCGTATCTCATTTGTAATTTCCTTCTTGTTTTACATAATTTTCATCTTGTCAGGTCATTTTCATCGAGCTTCGTCTTATATTGTTTTTGTCTCATTACATATTTTACGATGATTTAGCAGAACTACAGAGTCGACATGTTACGGCTGAGACACATCTGATAGAAATATTATTCAGTAATTTATTCAGTAAAAAGAAAGTTTGCCAGTGTTTGAGCAGTGTTCCGGCCTTTTTTAAACCAGGAAGTCAGACAGGGGTCCTTGGGGTGTAGCTGACCCTTTTTTATGCCTGATTAAATCATCTGGGACACAACTTTAAACTTAAAAGGACCAACATTTTCATTAACAATTTATCTTAAAACCAAGATGATTATAATATCACATTTTTACACCTGTGTTATCAGTGGGTATTGTTAGTTTTAGATTTTTAAGGATTTTTATGTTTTTAAATAGTTTGAAGTTGTGAATTCTTGTCTGAGACGAAGCTGTTTTCTGACACACAAAAAATTATTAAAGCAAAAAATACATTACATATATTTCATATATATATAAGTCCTTTAAAAATAGCTTTTCTCCAAAAATTGAAGTAGTGTGTTGGTATTAATCATTTTTAATGCCAATAATTATTAAATTAATATTTATTTATTTACTAGGTTCAGACTGTATGAACAGTTCAGTCTGTGAGTGTCGCTGCAGGACGAACTGAAGGCACAAAGAAAAGAGTGTGAGAACAGTTATGGACACCAGTCAGGGCTGAAAACATGCAGGTCTGAGCCACGTTTGGCCCCGCCTCAGTCAGTGATGTCATCTGATCGTCTGTCAAAGGTGAAAGACCTGACGTGACATCATGGGTGGGGGCGTGGCCTGTATCAGACTGGAGGAGCCTCAGTGAAAGAGAACAAGAGTCCATTTCACAGGGGAACATCTGATCCACACTGTGTGTGTGTGTGTGTGTGTGTGTGTGTGTGTGTGTGTGTGTGTGTGTGTGTGTGTGTGTGTGTGTGTGTGTGTGTGTGTGAAGGCTCACAGTGATGTGGTGCTATCAGACCAACAACACACATAAGTAACTTGAAATAAAGCGCAGACTGTGCCTTTACATCAAACAAATCTTTCAGTTTAAGTGTACTCTGTAATTAGAATATTTTCACCCCTTTACCTTTCTGACAGACAGACTTTTCTGACAGGAAACCACCGTTATATAAGACAAATATCACTCTCTACACACCAACCAAACTCCACTGATAAAAACAGTCATTTTACATCACAGTTGTTGGTCTGCTGCTGCCTTGATCTGTTAATCTGTTGGTGTTATTGTGGGACTTTGGTGACTTCAGACTAACTTTTAAAACACCAAAGTCACACAAGAACACAAATAAACTTACCAATCTAGGCGATGGCACGGCCTGCAGTGTGCGCTGCCTGCAGACAGTCCAGGACAGTCTGCAGGACAGTCTGCAGGACAGTCTGCAGACTGCGCTGCTTGCAGACTGTCCTACCTGCAGACCGCGCTGCCTGCAGACAGTCTGCAGGACAGTCTGCAGGACAGTCTGCAGACTGCGCTGCCTGCATGTGGATTATCCAGACAGCAGAACAGGGACATGACTGAGCTTGTAAGACACCAGACTGGTTCAGTGAAGCAGAGCTGAGCTCAACATGTTTGTTCTGACTTCAGGCGACTGTGTGGCTGAAGGAGGCGAGTTCACATGAACTCCAGACTCCTGTTTGGTGTTTTCAGCAGAGGTAGAAGTAACTAAGTACAAATACTGTCTTACTGTACTTAAATAGACTTTTCAGGTGTCTGTTCTTTACTTCATTTATTTTTCTGACAACTTTTTAATTTTACTGTACTTTCTACTCCTTACATTTTCTCAGACATTTACATTTTCTTTTCATTACTTTAGTTTGAATGACTGAGGTGAATTATTGATTATTTTTATTTTGCATCATTGCGCTCTGCCTTCCAACATCAAGAGTGATTTCAACCTAAATGGACGAAACAATAAGACATAGAAAAGACGATTCACTGGTGGATCCATCAGAGGACATCACACGGGACAGACAGGATGACGGAAAAGACGGAAAACAATAACAAGACAGAGCAAGATTTAAAAAAATGCAAAAGACATAAAAAGGCAAAAAAATGAAAATGTGAAAGACAAAATATAATTGAAAAGACACAAGATTAGAAACAACATAAGGCCAGAAAAAGTCATATAATGACATAAAAGACAGACAAAAAACATCATAAAGGATATAACAACGAAAACAGAAGTAAAAGATGTTAAAAGATTTTTTAGAAATGTATAAAATAACACAAGATGAAAGAACAACATTAAAGATGTAACACGATGAAAAATAACATAAAGGACAGAAAAACACCCAAAATGATGTAAAATACAGAATGAGACAGAAAACAATGTAACAGATATAACTACAAAAAATTAAGTAAGAGGTGCAACAAGACAAAAAACAAAGTGAAAGCTGGAAGAATCTGAGACAGAGTGGGAGACTCTGGTGGAGAAAAGCTGAGGATCAGTTAACTCTGCACACAAACTCTTTTACTCAACGCCTGGACTTTTTTCACTTTTACTGCAGTAAAGAAGTTGAATCAGTACTTATACTTGTACACAAGTATCCGTACTTGTACTGCAGTAAAGACCGAGTAGAGCAGCGTGAACTCCTGCTGCTGCAGTTAAAAGGTTAAAGGCACAGAAAGGATGACGGCAGTTGAAGCATCACTGCAGAGACGAGCTGCAGCCTGTCAGCTGTAATCGGGTTAGAGAGGGAAGCTCCAGGCAGCAGGTCCACTCCTCATCCTGATCGTGACTCTCACACACCAATAATCACTAATCTGTCCAATCAATCAGATCATCTCACAACAGAGGCAGGAACACACTCCCTGCTGACTTTACAGAGAGTCGTCTCAGTTAAAGACAGCTCACAGTTTGTCCTCCCATCATCACTTCCTCTCATCATTACACTGTCAGACCAGCAGTTCTCCTAAACAAGATTCCTTCTCTTCATTTTTAGGTTTGAAGTCAATAAAGTCTTCATCATTGATAAATTATCAAACTAGAAATTCTGATCAATCAGAACACACCCTGTTTATTCTCTCGTTGTTCCAACATCCAAAAAACTGTGATAAAAGTTAAAATATTCTGTCTCCATTATGCTGTGGACCCCCTACACCCCCACTCAAGGACCCTTGATGGTCCCTGGACCCCAGTTAGAAAACCGCTGAGCTAAGCAATGTACTGCTACAGACAGAGTCAGCAATATTTAGCATATTTTCACCACTTTACTTTGCTGTCAGACAGTTTTTTGATGGGAAGCCACTGTTATAACTCAATTATCGCTCTCTTCAAACAAACCAAACTCCATTGACAAAATCAGTCATTTTCCTTCACAGAACACAGGAGTTGTTGGTCTACTGCTGCTGCCATCTGTTAGTTAGTCTGTGTTATTGTTCCACTTCAGTGTTTTAAAGGGTTAATTCTGGTTCACCAAAGTCACACAATAACACAAACAAACTAACAGATGGATGCAGCAGCAGACCAACAACTCCTGTGTTCTGTGAGCTAAAATAGCTGATTTTTTCAGTGGAGTTTGGTTTGGAGAGAGTGACATTTGGTTTGAAAATTGTGGCTTCCAGTCAGAAAATTCTCTCTGAACCTGCATTCTTACTAATGGCCAGCAGGGGGGTTGCAACATTAGCCACACAGACCAAACGCTAATGATACCTACACAGAAATCCAGTTAGCTAGCTCTGTGTGTGTGTGTGTGTGTGTGTGTGTGTGTGTGTTTGTGTGTGTGTGTGTGTGTGTGTGTGTGTGTGTGTGTGTGTGTGTGTGTGTGTGAACAGCATAATGTTACTTAACAAAAAAATTGCACATTACACAGGAAGGAATATCTGGAAAAATATTAATTAACCCAACAACAATATTAAACAATTTCACAGGTAATCAAATTTTTAAAGCAGGTAACTAGTAACTGTATCAGGATACATTTACATAATCCTCCCAACCCTGTTTAAACTACATTAATAATACTTCATACTACAGAGCAGTGTGATCCTTTAAAGCTCTTGACTGGAGGAGGAGGAGGAAGAGGAGGAGGAGGAGGAGGAGGAAGAAGAAGAAGAGGAAGAGGAGGAGGAGGAGGAGGAGGAGGAGGAGGAGGAGGAGGAGGAGGAGGAGGAGCTGCTGAGTCCTCAGAGGTGTGCAGATTGAATCGTCTCCTCTGGAGTGAAATATTCCCATCAGCCTCTAAAAATGAGCGTTTTTAATTAATTGCTCTGCCAATCCATTAATAGCAGCTATAATTAGAGAACCAGGGGAGATTAAAGAACCACCTGACTGAACCTCAACCTGCACTTGTTACCTTTTTACTCACAGCGGAGCACATTTAGGATCTGACACTGCACCGCTTCACACCTCTCACAGCCTCTTATAGAACCGCTAGAACACGAGAACAAAATACCCACACCCTTCACTGAAGTACCCGTAGGGGAGAGCGGGGGCAGTAGTAACATATTTCTTTTTTTTTACATGTTCCTTTATAACTCACAGACTAAAACATACACTCATCATCTTTTCATGAGAACCATCCAGTACATATGAGCACTAATTAATGATCCAGTTTTAATAGTGACATCATAGTTACATCACAGTGTTGGCTGAACGTAGAACGACAGAAAAACTGGAGAACACGGAGTTGTAGGACACATGATCAAGAAAATATAAATAAAAAGTCATCTTGTTTTGTTACTGGTGAGAGAATCAAAGTAAAATCTTAGAAAGAAGTGTTCCAAACAGATCCTCCTGAAGGGCTGAGGTTCCACTCCAGAATAAAGACTTTGCAAATGGTTCTTTGCACCAAATATTAAAATAAAAAATCTATTTAAAACTCTTGGAAAATAAAAAGGTTCTTGGTAGAACACCCTGTGTGGGCTCTATATAAATCCCTTGAAGTATATATGAGGTTCTTGACAGAACCACCTCGGTTCTAGACAAAAGCACTGGAATCTAAAAAGGTTCTTGAAAGAACCCCTCGGTGGGTTTCTTAATAAAACCCCTGGATTATAACGTGGTTCTGGATAGAACACCCTTGTGTTCTAAATAAAACTAACTGGGTTCTCAATAGAACGCTTTTAGTGGGTTCTAGATACAATGTAAAAAGGTTCTTGGTTGGGTGGGTTCTACATAATAATAATAATAATAATTTAATATAATAATAACAACATAAAAATCATAATATCTGCCTGTGAGATGTGGTGAAGTAAAACAGAAGTAACTGTACTTAAGTACTGCAGTAAATGTACTCAGTTACTTCACATCAGACTGATGTGTGAAGCTTGTTAACAGACAGCACTGATTGACACACACACACACACACACACACACACACACACACACACACACACACACACACACACACACAGTGATGTGACTCAGACGTCAAACAGGAAGTGGAAACACGAGCTCACTGATGATCTGTTTCCTCCTGAGTCTGCAGACGGGAACAATCTGTGAATAAACGCTTGTTGTTCCGTCAACACAAACTTCAGCCGACTTCGTTTGAACCAATCACATCAAATTTAATCGAACGGTTTAGAAAACTTTACTTTTATCGTCAGCTGGAATCATTTTGTAAAGATCAAAATAATTATTTCCGTCAGCTTTTTGAGGCACAAACGTCGGTTCTTGTTATGTTCCTCCGTCAAAGATCAAAAACTCTTCATGCGTCTGCAGCAGAACCAACAGTTAATCTCACCTCCAAAACACCAACAGCAGCTGACTTCACATCAATTATGAACTTTTAAATGATTTTTCCACAGAAATCAGTGTTTGATGATAAAACACAGTGAGAATATCACCTGTTCACTTTATTGTCTGGACTAAATTATATGTTCTAACAATGAATTCTGCATCAGTATCCTAAAAACAGAACAAACAGAACTCTGACGCTGATGGACTACCATCGATCAGGTCAGATTAATCAATAAAAGTTATATATGAAACTTCAACAGTTTGTGCAGATCAGTGATTACAAATCTTCATGTTTGTTAGTTGAGGCCCTCAGGGGTCACAACCAGGGCCGAACATCTTTGTCTTAATTAATATTAATATTATTTAAAGTTGTTTTATTTTCAGATGAGTGTTTTCTGCACATTCACAGCAGGAGGAAACAAATTATGATCGATGTTATTACTGAAAAAGTAAATGAAAATTAATTTCATGATGTGATAATAAACACAAAATCTGCTGGAAACCACATATAACATTTAGCATTATTATTATTATTTTTTAACATCTGCTTTAAAACTGGGCTCATTTTGTCAAAACACAGTTCACACACACACACACACACACACACACACACACACACACACACAGGTAGCAGAACACCTCAGATCTGTATAATGTACAATAATTTGTGAAAACTTAATTTTGTAGCTGTACGACACAAACACGCTTCATATGATCTGATCCTGCTGAACTCAGTCTGAAACACTTTATGAATATTTCTACTTTTCTTTTCATCTGAGTTTGATTTTTTTTTTTCAGATATTGTTTGAGTGAAGTTCATGAATATATTAACCAAACACAATGTTCCAAATAATTATTTCTTTCCGTAATATGACATCAGTCAATAAATTCATACATGGCTGCATTCTGCACTGAAAAGCAGAACAGATTCTAATGTTCTCATTTCAAAAATCCCGAGCATCATCTGTTCTCCTGCAGCTGCATCTGACAGAAACTTTTCATCCTCAGTCTGTAGAAAACATGTAAAACATCAGAGGACAGAGTCGCTTCAAACCATAAAAACTGATGCAGGGTAATATAGGAGGCTACATTTTACTGATTTTTGTGAAAAGTTGCTCTTGTTGAACTTTTTATAATGCTTACGTCTGATTGGTGAGTTTACAGCAGAGCAGCTGAGCGCGTGAAGACGTGACGGCTGAGATCAAACAGTTTGTTATGTGCACAGTTTGAATTAGGAGGTAAGTCAGGAAAAAGGGCAGCAGCTCCTCTGAAAGACTCACATGATGTCCCTGAAATAAATAAGCAAAGTAAAAACCTGCGCATGTTGTGAGTTTATTGGCTCATTACATTATAACTGACCGACAGCCGCTCTGTCTGTGGTTCTGACAGACGGAACATGTTCCGTACTTCAGTTCTGCAGTTTGTTTCTTAGTTTTTTTTTTATCTTGATTAATTACTGCATTCTTTAAAACAGAAATAATACCCTTACATTCTTGTTCTTTAGCCTCTGTGAAATGTTATTGGCAGTGTTAACGTCTGTAGTGACCCTGAACTCGATGATCCTGACGTTCACCTCCAGGTACGCAGACACAGGTGACATGAAGTGATGCAGACAGCAGGAATCCTCCTGAACCCACTGTGTGATTTTCAAACGCTTTGGATTTTGCAGAACTTTGAAAAGACAAACACGTGACATCATGTCAGATTTCTGTCTAATTTTAGTGTCCAAGTGATCGTAGAAAACATGAAGAGCTAAATGAAATTAAATTTTTCACCATCTTAAAAGCCTGTTCAGATGAATTTGTTTGGTGATTTTTGTGGAAGAAGAAACCAAACAAAGTAAAAATATCAGACAATTTAAAAAGACGTAAAAATAAATTATTTTTATGAGTTGCAAAAAATAATGAAAGAGAACGTGAAGCATTAAGTTTAGGGTGATACTGATCAGTTTTCTCATTTCACAGTTTTTATTAATATTGATAATATGAAGATGATCACTGAGGAGGAGAGTGGATTTATGTAATTGATTGATTATTGATGGATCAGTATAGATTAAGATCAGGGGTCAGACTGAACAGGCATGTTGTTTCTTCCTTCTTCCTGTGAATTATTTATTTATTGTTTGTTTCTGTTCAAAATAAATCAAATGTGTCTTTTTCTTTTCATATAGTAGAAAATTACTTGTGAAGAATCAAATTCTTGAAATCTGCTTTAATGCAGGAAACAACTCTGACACTTTACCCTCCAACCCGCCTTCACTGATCCAAGTTTCCAAATAAAATCATCCAAAGCTGTCAGTGTGGTATTGATTATTATTTCATCTCGTTATAAATATTCTGTCATGCTGAGATTTATTTTTGAAGATGGTTACTGAATGAATTTTGCCATCGTTCTGTTCTGAACGTGTTTTGAAAACTGTGCAGCAGATTTAAAAAGTTCTGGAGTCTGAATGAGAACAGAGTTCATGAAATTTAGAAGTCTGGACAGAAGTGGTCTTCATGGAAGAACTGCGGCCAAAAAGCCAAACCTCCGACGTGGAAACAAGGCGAAGTGACTGAACTCTGCATGAAAACAGAAGAACTGAGGTGCAGAAAAATGTCAGCAGGTGTTCTGGACCGATGAGTCAAAATTTAAAATATTTGACTGCAGCAGAAGACAGTTTGTTCACTGAAGGACTGGAGAGACGAACAATAAAGAGTGTAAAATAAAACCGCTAATGTTAGCTACACAGACCGACCGCTAATGTTAGCTACACAGACCGACCGCTAATGTTAGCTACACAGACCGACCGCTAATGTTAGCTACACAGACCGAACGCTAATGTTAGCTACACAGACCGACCGCTAATGTTAGCTACACAGACCAACCACAGACCGACCGCTAATGTTAGCTACACAGACCGACCGCTAATGTTTGTAAGGGAAAGTAATCAAGTTACTGTACTTTAATATTGTGGTACTTGGATTAGGTTACTGATTACATTTTGAAGAGGTAATCAGTAACTGTATCAGAGTACATACAGGTGTGGTGATGTGATGAGGCACTAACGACTCTCCATACAAAGAGTCTAAATGAAAAATGATCTGCTGTGTTTTGATCTGGTTGATAATCTGACCGTCGACTCCAGAAAGCAGCACAGAGTTTAATCTCATCACTGACAGGAAACCCAGCGGCCAAATAATAAAACCACATGTTAGAGAGTCTCTGTGGACAAACAGACCAAACCAAGACTTTTACTCACAAACTATTCATTGATTATCCACCAAACGATCACTCAGCTCTTTATTGATCTGTACATTTTCATCTGAGGTTATTAAATACTGACGTCACAGTGAACTGAATCTCTTTGGGTTTTACACACCTGAAGGCATCAGTAAAAAAAAAAACAGTAAAAACTCATTTCTGATGATTTTAGACCAAAATAAAATAACTGATAAAAAATAAATGTTAGTCTCCTCTATATCGCATTACTTCAGTATTTTCAGATATGTACATATTTTTAAAGTTTTTCATTATTTTAAGAAAGTTTCTCATTATTCTGAGGAAGTTTCTCAGTATAATGATTTATTGATTTCCATATTAACAGCATGTCTGGTAATATTCAGTGAACACAACATCCAATAATATCACAGAAATACAATCCAAACTACGACTGAATCATTTTGGAAAAATATGTGAATAATATTATTTTGACAGATATTGCAATTATGGTATCATTTGCGATATTAACGTGATTAATGATTTTTACATCCTAATTTTCAGATTTTTGTGGGAATCCGTAACAAACAAAGCATCATCCAAAAAATAAATAAGATCTATAAGCATTCAGGAACATTTTGTCAACTTTTCTTGTAAATGTGATTATTTCTTAATAAAACACTGACTATTAAATAACTTTAACTCCAGGTTACAGACAGGCCTTATGATATTATTATATTAAGATTAAGGACTAGAAGGAGCGCGATCCCGCGAGATCTCGCTGGACGTGATTTCATGTGATTTCATGTGATTTCATGTGATTTCATGAGGAAGCAGATGTAAACAAACTGGAGACAGATGTGGTGCAACAGCTGTCTACAGTAAAACTAAAACAGAAAGAAAAGTTTAAGAGCACCTGTTGTTTATTCTTCATCCAGAACAGGAAGTGAACTGTCCCTCTGTGAACAGCTGTCTGCTGCTGGCTAACATTAGCATGAAGAGCTACAGAGCTTACAGCTGTTCTGTGACATCATCAGCTGCTCTGTCTCGTTGAAGACTGTCTGTCTTCTCTTTGTCCTGTTTTTGGAGTCGGTCACTAACATTGACTTCATGCAACAATTAATTGATTATTAATTGATTATAGAGCTGAACAACTTTGAAAAAATAGTGATGATATGATCGCGATGAATTTTTACATCATTGTTCTCATTTTCATTAAAAACATAAAGCTGTGATTTTTGTGGCGATCTGCACCAAACAATGTAGATCTGCAATGATTTGATGATTAATGAATCAGTTACAAATAACTTAGTAACTATTTTAATAATTGATTCATCAGTTTGGATCTTTATATTTTAAGAAAAAAGTCAAAATACTCTTATTTCAGTTTCTTAAATGACTGACACTGTGTGAGAGGCGGGGTTCACCCTGGACAAGTCGCCAGTTCATCGCAGGACTGACACACAGAGACAGACGACCACTGACACTCACATTCACACCTACAGGCAATTTAGAGTCACCAATTAACCTGCATGCATGTCTTTGGACTGTGGGAGGAAGCCGGAGAACCCGGAGAGAACCCACACAGACACGGGGAGAACATGCAAACTCTGCACAGAAAGACCCTGATCCAGCTGGAGGATCGAACTCAGGACCTTCTTGCTGTGAGGCGGCTGTGCTGACCACTGCACCACCGTGCCGCCCGGATCAATCAACAAATTAATTAATTGAAAAATTAATTGATAATGAAAATATTGATTAGTTGCAGCCCTCGTTGTGATTGGTCAAACTATTTATCTCTTGAATAAATATTTTAAACACAGGAATGTACGGAGAAATAAGACACTGTCATGTCGTGATTAAAGCAGATATGAGAAATAGAAAATTAATTTATTATTTTGGTTTAGTTACACAGAAAAGATGCTGTCTGTTTTTTTACATCATTTCATAAATGTTTAGTTTCATGTTTGTTTATTAAAGATTCACGAGACTCTGCTTGTATGATCAATTTATATTTAGAAAATCTGTTAAAAAAGTCTGTACAGTACATTAATTCAATTTATCATTTCAAGTAAATTGATCTTGTATAAATATATTTTAAGTTTAATTAATGTGAATAAATATAAGTTGTATATTTAGATCAAATAAAAATTGATTCAACTAAAGTCGAGTCTGATTTTCTTTTTACAGTGCACAAATGTGTTCTGTATGCACACTGTAAAAATGATTATACTATTTCTTTTAACTTAACACTGTCTCTCCTACTGTCCTGTCCACATTTCAAAATAAAGGTATAAACAACCAAAACATATATACATTTATAAGAAATTCAAGTCCACTCTGGGTTGTAATCAATAAAAACAAATAAACTTCATAAAAATAAATAAAATAAAAAATAATTCGATAAAAATGAAAATAAAATTTAAATGAAGTTAATATGTATCCAGTTGTGAAATCGTCAGACTTACAAATATTAACAAATGTGAGAGGAAGAAGAGAGTTTTAACTGTCATGCAAAGCATGCTGGGAAGTCTTCTAGTACTCTCATCATGTTTCTCTTGAAACTTAATTTATTGAGTTGACTTAAATGTTTACAGTTCAACTCATCATGTCAAGTTCAAGAAGTTAGAGGAACTCGCGTTTAAACGTTCTAAAAAGAAATACTAATCATTTTAATTAAAATTAACTAGAATAAATAAAACTTGTATATTTATATCAAAAATAAGTTGATTCAACTAATTTTCTAAGATTTTTTTTACAGTGTACAAATGTGTTCTGTGTGCACACTGTAAAAGTTATTATACTATTTATTTTAACGTGACAACTCTCTCTCCCCCTTTCCTGTCGTCATGTTAGCTGTCCTGTCAAAATAAAAGCATCAGCAGCAAAAAAAAATGTTAAGAAAAAAGTTAGTGACACAAATTGCTTAAATTTTAAGTTGACTGAACTTGAAAAGACAAGTTGTGGTAATTTTGTTATAATTCAAACCAAATAAATGTTTGTAGTCAAATAAACTTGACATTAATTCAGTTGTGAAATCATCAGACTAATGAATATCAACCTTTCGCACAATGCATTCTGGGAAGTCTGCTCATATTCTGCTCGTTTCAACTTAATTTAATCAGTTGATTGAACTTTTTACAGTTCATTCATTCAACTCATCATTTCAAGTTTAAGAGATCAGAGGAACTCGTATTTATACGTTTTGAAGTGTTTTGAATATAAATACAAGATATTTTAAGTTGAATAAATAGAACTTGTATATTTAGGTTACATTTAAGAGAAAAATTAAGTTTGTTCCACTCGATTCCTGAGTGATTTTTGCAGTGATCTTTGTACAGTACATTAATTAAAGTTGCAGACGTTAGAAGTACTCATGTTTATACGTTCTAAAATTAAATACCAGACATTTTAAGTTTAATGAACTTGAATAAACAGAACTTGTATATTTAGGTTCAGTTAACGAGACGAGATGAGTTGGTTCCTGTGTGATTTTTGTACAGTGCGTGTCAGGTGGAGGTGTGAGGAGCACCCACCTCCTGCAGAAGATCCTCAGGCCGGTGAAGGTCCTGCTGGTGTGGTGGCAGCGAGGAGCCGGGGCCGCGGAGCAGGGCAGCTCGGCGTTGGAGGCTGAGGAGGACGAGGTGGAGGTGGAGGTGGAGGAGGAAGAGGAGGAGGAGGAGGAGGCCACAGAGGTGGGGGTGAAGGGCCCCTCTCCTCCATCCTGCAGCGAGGTGCTGTGCTGCTCCTGATCCATGAGTGAGCTCCTCTCAGTCCATTCTCCTCCGAGGAAGTGTGTCTGCTCAGCCTCACTTCACACCAGGAAGCATTCGAAACAAAGTGTGAGAGACAGCAGCCAGAGTGAGGAGGAGGAGGAGGAGGAGGAGGAAGAGGAGAGGGGGGCTGCTTTTCTCTAAACTGACTTCCTTCCTTCCTTCTCCTCACCCTCCCAGCTTGGAGGAAGCCTCTGTCCTCCTCATGAGCTCCTCTCTGCCCTCAGCACACGCTCACCAGCAAATCCAGGAAGTTTCAACCTCTGACACAAACACAAAGAGGAGTGTAGAAGGAGCTGCTCTTCTTCACCTCCTCCTCCTCCTCTTCCTCCTCCTCCTCCTCCTGCTCTGTGTCGACCTGTTGCTTCTCCTCTTCTTCCTGTCCTGCTCTGTCTGCTCGGACTCGTGAGTCTCCTCTCTGCTGCTCTCTTCTCTCCGTCCTCTTTACTTTTTATCTCAGCTCTGTGGCTCTCCCTCTCTTTTTCCTATGTCCCGCCCACCCCCGGCTCTGCCCGCTCTGATTGGCTGAGAGGAAGAGGTGTGCGCTTTGCCACCTGCTGGAGCTTCTGAGGCTGTGCAGCTGCTAAAAAAAGAGGAGGAAATGAACTCATTTTCTCCGCTCAGAGCCGTTCACCCTCAGAAGGAAGGGTTCCAACATGGTTCTCCCTGAAGAACTGAGGTTCTCTGAAGAAACTGAAACCATACTGTGTTCTTAAAGAGATCAAATAAAATGATTTGCCTGTGTTTGTTTTGTAAACCTGTTCTGACAAATGACCTTCATATTATAATAAAAATAACTAAAACTAAACACTGAAACCAATAAATAAATAAATAAACTGAAACTAAACATTTAAAATAAATAAATAAATAAACTGAAACTAAACATTTAAAATAAATAAATAAATAAACTTAAACAAGTAAACCTGCTCTGAAACTGAACTAAAAACAAACAAACTTTTGTTTGTTCAATAAAACCTCATTCAAAAATACAAAACTGCAATAACTCTGTAAGAGAACAGGTTCCACTAAGATCCCTCTTCATCCAAGGACCCTTTTTAGAACAAAGTGTTCTTCCAGGCTTGTTGAAAACACAGCAGTTAAAAATTGTTTTCTCGATGAGAACAGTAACTATCAGAACAATGGATGATCGGTCTGTAGAACACATTATGGTTCTTTGTAGAACCCTCAGAATAGAAGAGGGTTATAGGTGAAACCTGTACAAAATGTTTTTATAGCCCCCTGGGTTCTAGATGATACATAATGGGGTTTGGGTGAAACCCCCTGGATGGGTTCTAGATCAAACACTGGCCTTTGGAAAATAAAAGGGTTCTTGGCAGAACCCCAAGCGGTTCCTAGATGAAACCCTGTGTAATACAAAAGGGTTCTTGGTAAAACCCCTGAGTGGGTTCTAGATGAAACCCCAGTGATATGATAGGGTTCTCAGCAGAACCCAGTGAATGGGTTCTGAATTAAACCCTTGGAATATAGAATGGTTCTAGGTGAAACCCTTGGAACATACAAGGGTTCTTGGTAGAACCACCTAGGTGGGCTCTAGATGAAATCCATAAGATACAATGGTTGGGTTCTACATCAAACCTTTCAGAATACAAGAGGGTTCACAGAAGAACCACCTGCGAATGGGTCTTCTTCTTCTCTTCTTCTTCTGTCAAATGCTTCTTCTCTTCTTCCTCCTCCTCCTGCTCCTCCTCCTCCTCCTCCTCCTTCTTCTTCTTCTTCTTCTTCCTTGTCCTCTGGGTTCCGAGGTGTTTAGCAGAACAAAATGCACATGTTCTCCTGATGAGAGGGAAGTGCAGGCTGCCTCTCACTTGGATCACATTTCTGAAGCGGTGTTCTGCAGCGAGCTTCCCTCCCACAGTTTTTACATAAAGACATGAAGCAGCCCACAGACACACACACACACACACACACACACACACACACACACACACACACACACACACACACACACACACACACACACTGTTTGTGCTGCAGTGAAGCGGAGGTCGTGCGGGCGCACCGAGGCCCACGCGCGGCCCTTCACCACGTGCACGTGGCGGCTTCATCCCCTGGGTTCTCGCTCTGAGGTGGAACTGAAGGATGAGCCCGGGTTATTTTTGACAGCCAATTAAAACGGAGGTGCAGCGGCCAAGAGGACGAGTCCTTTCTCCTAAAAACATCCATGCAGACATTTTTAAAGACAAATAACCTGATTTCAGAATCTGCTGTTCCTCACATGGTTTTACACAGAAAAATAAATAAAAATATCTATGAACATGTAAATATTGTTTCACTGCTGGAAACACACCAAGTTCTACAAACCAACAGACAGAACTAGTGGAGGTCAGATCTGCACCAGGCAACAGATGGCGAAGCACCTCCTGCAATGACACCATCACTGTCGGGTACAACAACCAGAACCTTTTAAATAAAGTTTATTAAGTTTTTATAGTTTACAGTCAGTTTTCTTTAAGATGCAGAGAATCGTGTAATAATACTGTAACTGAGAATTGAGTTGAGAATCACGTGCTGTGTTCTCTCCTGCAGAACCATGAAAGGTTCCTCTGATGGTTCCAACTCTGAAACAGAAACAAGATGTGAACAAAGTCAAGCCGATGAAATGAAAACAACACAGAGGGAGAGACGTACGTTCTACAGAACGCTCGCAGAAATAAGGGTTCCAAAAGGATTCCCCCTGGAAGGCTGGGTTTTGACCCAGAACCATTTGAAGAAAGGGTTTATCAAGGGTTCTTTGTAAGACTGACGGTTACATTAAGCAAACTTTTCGTCCAAAGAACGCTTTTTGGAAGAGCTGAAATCTACAAAAATCTCTTTCATCAAGGGTTCTTTGTACTATAATAAAAAAGGGTTCTCAGTAGAATCCCAAATATGGGTTCTAGATGAAACAGCTAGAATGTAAAAAAGTTCTCTGTTGAGTCCACTGAGTGAGTATCAGATAATACTCACTCAAAACCTTCGGAATATAAAAAAGTTCCTCATGGAACCCCGTGGATGGGTTCTGGATAAAACCCTTGGAATGTAGAAAGGTTCTGGGTAGAACCTCCTGAGGGAGTTCTTGACAAAACCCTTGGAATATAAAAGGGTTCTTGGTAGAACCCCCTGGATGGGTTCTAAATCCGAGTTTCACAATATTAAAGTGATGTAACTGGATTACTTTGTTTCTTTTGGATTACTTCGGTATAAAATATGGTGAAATTATTTAGCCTAATGTAGTGTTTTTAGGGCTGCGACAAATGATTATTGATTATCTTCATCATGGATTAATCAGGTGATTATCTGATTATGCAAAACAATTAACTGATCAGTTTATCCTGTTACAATCTTATTGTGCTAACAGACACATGCTAACAGCCATGACAACAGACAAACTTGATGGTTCACTTCCTGGTTGAGCAAAAGGTGTGTCTGAGGGGTGGAGACTCCTCAGACCAAACCATCAGAGGGGGGTCAGGTTTTAGTTTTTGCCTTGTATTAGCTGCGGTTGGCGTCCATCTTGTTTTCCCCTTGTGTGTTATTTGGTTTATCTTTGTGACTTTATCTGTTCACTGATGGTTCCTGAACCATGTGTTCCTTCCTCGGCCACAGAGACATTTGTTGATTAGAATTACTTTCCATCCTTATGTGAAGACTGTAATCTGTGTTTTTTCACTGCTGTTGACAGCAGCATCTTTAAAAACAGCCTCACTCTACCCAAATCCTTCCAGCTTCTGATTGGCTGGTTCAGTCACATGTGAGTCGTAACCAGGAAGTGTTGTTGTTGTTGTTGTGAAGCTGCTGGAGTGTGAGGAACAGTAGATGAAAGTTTTCTGAATCAGAGTCCAGTGCGACCTGTTTATGAGCGTTAATGTTAGAGGTGACAAACACTCAAAGGCTGAGATCCTCCGAGGTAATTTAGGTGAACTGACCCTTTTCCTTTGTGTCAGTGGGATCCTGTGGTCGACTCGTACTCGCTCTGTCAGAGCTGCTGCTGTTATCTAACACTGCGGAGGCCAAACTCTCAGCTCAGGCCTGAAGTGAATGTTAGTGATGCGTCGGCTCAGCCTCAAATGCTTTTAACCTTTATTTCTCCAGAGAGAACGTGTTCGACAGCAGGCTGCTCTCTAGCTCCACCACCAGCTCCACCACCAGCTCCACCACCAGCCCCACCACCAGCTCCACCACCAGCTCCACCACCAGCTCCACCACCAGCTCCACGCCGCCCTCGACACACACACACACACACACACACACACGCACACGCACACGCACACGCACACACACACACACACACTTTAAAGCTGCCTCACTTCTTGTTTCACAGCTTTTATAACTCCTTTTATCAAAATACATTCAGATCAATTTTAGAGTAAAATTATATTTATTTGACATCGTTATAAATGAGGAAACATCCTTGAGATTAAATCAAGTTAAAAAATAATAATACATTCATAATCACAAGTCAAATTCATTGTCTGTTACAATATTAAAAGTTGTAATGAGGTTGAAAATATTAAATATGTTATTATTTTATTAACGTGGATTGATTAAAAAAAATCCTTAAAAAATGCTGTTGATTAAAATATTTAGGTTGTACTTTATTGCTTAGTGTGTAATTTAAATGTGCTATTGATAATATTTTTATAAAAAACAAATAAATAAAAACATAATATCAATAATAAAATATAATAAACATAAACAAACAAACAACCAAACAAACAAATAAAATAAAAATAAATAAAATCAGCTGGAATGTGGAATCTTTGATGTCATCATCATCATCATCATCATCATCATCATCATCATCATCATCATCATTGTGGACGTGCCACAATGATTTATTCACTGTTTGCAATATTTTTATGAATGTTTGTTTGTTTGTTTTCCTTGGATCACAGGGTAAATGCTCTGGAGGCTCATTTGATCAAACTCCTTGAATACAGTGTGTTTATCATTTACAACAAGGCTGTAAAATGAGATTCTGTTGTAGTTCCCTCATTGATTGATTGATTGATTGATTGATTCTGCTGTCTGATGGCAGCAAGCTGTTGAGGAGGATGCTGGGAGATGTAGTCTGATGTCAGTCAGCAGCAGAAACCTGACAGATGAGCCTGAAGCTGCTGTTTGTCTCATGTTAACTTGTTCGTCCGGTGAGCGAGGGGTTAACTGAGGGCGAATAAATCAATAAATCTTGAATATGACAGGAAACACAGCGTGGCCTCAGTCCACATAATCTCATCAGCCTGCCTGTTTTCAGCCTGCTGCTGCTCACTGGCTGTAATAATTGGTCTGGAGGTTACTGTAATCTCATTACTTTTCCCAGTAACACAGACGCATCATACAGTCCTGTTAGATCTTCAAAGAGCTCATTACAGATACGGACCTGTGGAACCGTGCAGAACAAATCGACAGAACCACACTGCGACTGAATGAAACAGAAGGAAAAAGTGTAAAAAAAAAAAGAAATGAAGAAAAATGATTTTGGTTTGTTTGTCTGTTCTGATTGGATGTGACAGACGTTTGCTGGACACAGACAGAGACGATGTCTCCGCCGGTTAAATAAACCACTGTTTCACAAACTCGTTCTCCTGAGAACCCACTTTTTAAAAGTGACAAACCATTGCAACTCAAGTACGTACATAAAGGAACAATCCAGAACATTTTTACTGACGTTTCTGCATCAGCCTTTATTATCTTGATGCTTTATTGAAAACAACACACACCTTGTTTTATTATTCACTTTTTATGCATTTATATGTATTTTTTATTTTATCACGGGTTCTGAACTCTTAGGTTTGTTTAGGTTTGTTAGAACACTCAGGAGAGTGTGTGTGTTTGTTCTCCCTGGAACAAATTGCCTATGACTTTTAATGAATTATGCAAAAAATCGCAGCTTTCTTTTACAGTTTTCTCTTTGTCCCAAATACCTGAAAGCATCACAACATGCATCTGAATTCTTTAGATAAGATAAGAAGACATCCGGTAAGAGCAGACTAATACAACACAGAGCAGAAATGTGACACGTAAAAGTCCTGAATTCATCATTTTAGGAAAAATATACAGAATCAAAGTTAAGTATTTTGTGCAGAATGAAAGAAAAGCTTTTATCCTATGAATTAGTTTTTTACATTCGTCTCAAGTGAATCATTTTTTTTTTATCTTGAGATAATCGACCTGTTGTCATGAAGAAACAAAAAGTTGTTTCTTCTTTTTACTCACATTTCTTAAAAAGTCCTCTCAGTCTTGACTGCAGTACAAGTACAGATACTTCAGTAAAAGTAGAAGTACTGATTCAACTTGTTTACTGCAGTAAAAGTGAAACAGTTCAGGTTCTGAAATGTCCTCAGAGTATAAAAGTAAAACGTCGTCCTCTGAAGGACATTTCTCCTGACTCATGTTGTACCTCAGACTTAAAGTCATCTGGTTCTCAGTGGCCTCGGTTCTCATGCAGCTTTACTCAAATTCACAAATTCATTTTTGTCTCTGGATCAATCTGCAGAGAACGTCAAGGTTCTTACTTACTGCACTGAGAACCAGGAGAACTTCACGTTATCAAATTAGTGAGATGAAGATCTCCTACAGCATTTCTCTCGGCTGATGTGACAATAATCTAGAATTACTCAGAGCAAGAAACAGTTAAATATATTTAACAGAGTACTCAGAGTACTCAGAGTACTCAGAGTACTCAGAGTACTCAGATTACTGCTGCAGAGCTTCAGCAGGTGAGATGATGACATAATAATCACAGCTGCACTGTGACTCATGAATCAAAGAGAGAGTTAACTCTGTTTCATAACACTGTTTATATAAGGAAGGACAACTGACAGAGAGAGAGAGGGCAACTGACAGAGAGAGAGGGCAACTGACAGAGAGACAGGGCAACTGACAGAGAGAGAGAGAGGGCAACTGACAGAGAGAGAGAGGGCAACTGACAGAGAGAGAGGGGGCAACTGACAGAGAGAGAGAGGGCAACTGACAGAGAGAAGGCAACTGACAGAGAGAAGGGGGCAACTGACAGAGAGAGAGAGAGGGCAACTGACAGAGAGAGAGAGAGGGCAACTGACAGAGAGAGGGAGAGGGCAACTGACAGAGAGAGAGAGGGCAACTGACAGAGAGAGAGGGCAACTGACAGAGAGAGAGGGGGAAACTGACAGAGAGAGAGGGCAACTGACAGAGAGAAGGCAACTGACAGAGAGAGAGAGGGAGGTAGAGGGGGCAACTGACAGAGAGAGAGAGAGGGCAACTGACAGAGAGAGAGAGGGCAACTGACAGAGAGAGAGGGCAACTGACAGAGAGAGAGGGGGCAACTGACAGAGAGAGAGGGCAACTGACAGAGAGAGAGGGGGCAACTGACAGAGAGAGAGAGGGCAACTGACAGAGAGAGGGAGGGAGAGGGGGCAACTGACAGAGAGAGAGAGAGAGAGGGCAACTGACTGAGAGAGAGAGAGAGGGAGGGAGAGGGGGCAACTGACAGAGAGAAGGGGGCAACTGACAGAGAGAGAGAGGGCAACTGACAGAGAGAGAGAGAGGGCAACTGACAGAGAGAGAGGGTAACTGACAGAGTGAGGGTAACTGACAGAGAGAGGGTAACTGACAGAGAGAGGGCAACTGAGTGAGAGAGGGGGCAACTGACAGAGAGAGGGCAACTGACAGAGAGGGGGCAACTGACAGAGAGAGGGCAACTGACAGAGAGAGAGGGTAACTGACAGAGTGAGGGTAACTGACAGAGAGAGGGTAACTGACAGAGAGAGGGCAACTGAGAGAGAGAGGGTAACTGACAGAGAGAGGGCAACTGACAGAGAGAGAGGGTAACTGACAGAGGCAGAGGGTAACTGACAGAGAGAGGGTAACTGACAGAGAGAGGGTAACTGACCCTCTGCCTCTGTCCATGAAAACATGAAGGTATAAAAGTAATAAAACCTTTTTTTAATGTTTCTGAATCTCAGAGGTCGTTCAGTGTAAAGTCAGTAGAGTCAGAGATCAGCTACAGACAAACTACAGGTCAGTTGATCACACAGACGTTATCACCTGGTTGGATAATAAAAACCCTCAGCATGCTGCTGTTTGTCACTTTTCCTTTTACTCTGAAGGTTTTTCAGCCCGCGCAGCATGAAAGCCTCACTGATTGGTTTAATGTGCTTCAATTCAGATCTGACATCACATCTGAGAGTAAAGAGCCAGAGCTGCTCTTCAAAGGAGAACAGACGCAGCTGAACGACCAATCAACACGCAGAGCTGAGGAGCGTACGGAGACGCTAACGTCGTTACCCGTCTCTAATGAGGCCAGGAAGTTATTATCAACAGATGATGGATTCACTGGTCCTTGATTTGGTTAAAAGGCACAACTCACCACACTCAACTGTCAGTCACAGGACGGAGCGAGCTGATTGGTCCAGCTCACCTGGAGGAAGTCCCTAAAAAATGTCTTAAATGTAGAATAATATCTGATAACAAAAACTCACCAATAATCAGAAATAAAAACATTTAGCTCGACTCTGACTGTGGATTAGATCAAAGTAACCTGATGACTTTATGTCTCTGAGATCCTCTGGATCAAACATCTGGATCAAACATCTGGATCAAACATCTGGATCAAACCTCTGGATCAAACATCTGGATCAAACATCTGGATCCAACCTCTGGATCAAACCTCTGGATCAAACATCTGGATCAAACATCTGGATCAAACCTCTGGATCAAACATCTGGATCCAACCTCTGGATCAAACCTCTGGATCAAACATCTTGATCAAACATCTGGATCAAACCTCTGGATCAAACATCTGGATCAAACCTCTGGATCAAACCTCGGGATCAAACCTCGGGATCAAACATCTGGTTCAAACATCTGGATCCAACCTCTGGATCAAACCTCAGGATCAAACTTCTGGATCCAACCTCTGGATCAAACCTCGGGATCAAACATCTGGATCAAACATCTGGATCAAACCTCTGGATCAAACCTCTGGTTCAAACCTCTGGATCAAACATCTGGATCAAACCTCTGGATCAAAACTCTGGTTCAAAACTCTGGATCAAACCTCTGGATCAAACCTCTGGATCAAACCTCTGGTTCAAACCTCTGGATCAAACCTCTGGATCAAACCTTGGGATCAAACCTCTGGATCAAACATCTGGATCAAACCTCTGGATCAAACATCTGGATCAAACCTCGGGATCAAACATCTGGATCAAACATCTGGATCAAACCTCTGGATCAAAACTCTGGTTCAAAACTCTGGATCAAACCTCTGGATCAAACATCTGGATCAAACCTCTGGATCAAACCTCTGGTTCAAACCTCTGGATCAAACCTCTGGATCAAACCTCTGGATCAAAACTCTGGTTCAAACCTCTGGATCAAACCTCTGGATCAAACCTCTGGATCAAACATCTGGATCAAACATCTGGTTCAAACCTCTGGATCAAACCTCTGGATCAAACATCTGGATCAAACATCTGGATCGTTCCAGAGGAAGTCTTTGATAATTAAGCCTTATACTCCATCTGCCTGAAGGTGTTCTAGGATCTAACTCTGTCGAAACATTCACCTTAAGATAAACTCAAAAAATGATTCTCTGCTTTAATAAACATGAAGCAATATATTTAAGTAAAGCTACAGCTAAACAACAAACAAAACAAACAAACACTACACCAGAATCACACTAAAAACAACTTATACATCCAAATAAACACAAACACACAACATATGTCATCACAAGTAAAACATCAAAACAGGCCAAAATATCTACAAAATTAAATTAAATGTAATGTTGTCATAGAAAAAATATATATACAGAGATATACAAATGTACATATATAAATATATACAAATACATCTTAAATTTAAATCTTTTCCCTCACAGAATAATCATATTAAAGATTTGTCTCTGCGATATCAAATAATATGAACTTCTCCCTCCAGTAAACTTTATTTATGGATCACATCAGGATTCTCTGAGCGTCACAATCCAACAGTTTATATAAAAGTTTACATTGTTGTTGTTGTTGTTGTTGTTGTTGTTGTTGTTGTTGTTGTTGTTGTTGTTGTTGTTGTTCATGTGGCAGAAGTTTTTTGTAAAGTGACACAAACTGTCTTGTCAGAACAGGAGTTCATTTTTAAATGGACGAGTTTCTATTTTAAAGAAAAGACGAAAGTCTGTTGAGAGTTAAAGTACTTGGATATTTTTCCAGGAGGTCGAGGAGCACAGAGAGGTGGAAGTAATTACAAATACTCAAGTTACTGTAACTTAGTTGTTTTTTGGGGGATACTTGTACTTTTATGGGTAGATTTTCAAGGCTGTACTTTTACTTGTACTTAAGTATGCATTACACTATGTAATCTACTTAGTTACTTTTAACATCATATTAATTTTTAGTTTTAGTTTTAGTTTTAGCATTTTAGTAACCAATCAGGTGATCTGATCACAGACCAATGAAAACAAAGATAACAAACAACACACTGCGGCAGCAGCAGGTTTTGGAGTGAAGATGTTAATGATTAATCATCAATCAATTAAACGCTGTTAAGAATTCGATCAATTAAAAATGTTTTCATGGATATTTAATCAACAGTCTAGAACTGGCAGCAACTGTTTTCATTTACTGAAGATGTTAAATTATTATTTTTTTAATTATCAAAAAAAAATGCAAATGAGAAAAAATGAAATCTAAAAATTGTAAGTGATAAATTATTAATGATTAATTGATTAATCCTATGAAATGAACAAATCTACAGAGGTGAGTGACAGAAGGAGGAGAGAAACATGAAGAAAGAATCACGTCTGACTGAATCATTAAACATCAACATTAAAAATGAACTAATACTCTGAGTAGTTTCTGTGAACAATACTTTGTACTTTTACTTAAGTATTTTTCTAACACCAGAACTTTTACTTGTAATTTTTAAGGTCATATTTTAGTAATGTAACGGTACTTGTACTTGAGTACAGATTACTCTGTCCAACACAGGACTGTAGTTAAAAGTTTGGATTTCTTGTTTTGTGCTCCTGAACCTTTTCATGGTCCTTTATTATTTAGTAAATGGTGCAGAAATATTTTATATTTATTAATCATCTCAGTAACACTCTGCACAGTGTGTTCAGTGTTAAAGTGACTCAGGTTGGTAGAAGCTGAAATCCAACTTGTGTTTATTTTCACACGAAACACAAATCTGTGTGTGTTTGAGGCAACAAGAACAGAAAGAATGAAATCATTTAATAATAAGTGAATGATGATGATAGAAAGGCAGCATCAAACAGCACAGAGACTTTAGTGTGTGTGTAAAATGTTTGGACATGAACAGTGATGAGCAGCAGGACAGCAGAGACAGAAGACAACAAGAGTTTGGATGTGATGGACTGATGTGTCCATCTGGACTGTAGCTCCCTCTAGTGGTTCCTTCAGTCATTGTGTCCAAACTCAGAAACACACGAATACAAGTTTACCAAACAAACAAACAACACTGAGGAGAAGAAATGTATATTATATTATATTATATTATATTATATTATATTATATTATTGTTTGAGGACCAAGAAGACAAACAGCAGGTGAGTATTTGGAGTGTCAGCTGATCAGTTTCAGGTTTATTAAACTATTAAAAGAATCAAACTTCCCTGTACTCATCAGTTTATTATGTCGACCTGGATAAAGTTATTGTAGTGTGATGTAATCATTAACAGATCTACAATAAATCAATCAACCTCAGCAGGTCATCATGTTGTGTATCTGTTTTTAAGAGACGTGTGTTATGATGTTGATGTGATCTTTGATCTCCAGCAGGTCTGTGTCTCAGTACAGTCAGCTAGTCGACCCGCTGGTTGAAGAAGTTCTCAGAGAAGTAGAATATTTCCCTCTGAGACGTGGAGGAGTCGAAGCAGCCGACCAACATTTTGACCAAAACTCATTTTAATTCAGTCTGTTCAAGTCAAGAGAGACGCTCATAAACACATCATGTTCAACATACACACACACACACACACACACACACACACACACACACACACACACACACACACAGATCAAGTGATTTCCTGTAAATGTAGAGGGGAGGAGCAACACTGACCATGTGATCCAGTAACATGAGAACAGTGAGGAACCTGAAAGTGAAAGAGTTCAGTCAGAACGTTCAGGTTCCATTTTGTGTGAACAGATCAGAGCAGACGGAGGAGAACTGAAGATGGGGGCAGGGTGAGTGTTAATACAACAGTTTTATGATTTTACTGTCAAAGTGTGTGAGTCAGTTTTCTCCCTGTGGACTGTAGAGGAAAGAAATGTTAGAATGAACTCAACAGTTTGATTCAGCTGTCGACACAAAGTCCTGATTGGCTGAAAAATTCACATGAAACCTGCTGAAACCTGAGAAAACAAAGAGATTTAAAGAAAACTGAGGTGCTTTATTATACTGTACACTGTGTGTGTGTGTGTGTGTGTGTGTGTGTGTGTGTGTGTGTGTGTGTGTGTGTGTGTGTGCGCATGTGTGTGTGTGTGTGTGTGCGCATGTATGTGTGTGCGTGTGTGTGTGTGTGTGTGTGTGTGTGTG